>NW_019739960.1:1114883-1137982 GCF_002891405.2 Cryptotermes secundus
GTGTGTCGAGCTACATATGAGGTTCACTGCGCAGGTGAAGTCCGACCGAGGTGTGTCGAGCTACATATGAGGTTCACTGCGCAGGTGAAGTCCGACCGAGGTGTGTCGAGCTACATATGAGGTTCACTGCGCAGGTGAAGTCCGACCGAGGTGTGTCGAGCTACATATGAGGTTCACTGCGCAGGTGAAGTCCGACCGAGGTGTGTCGAGCTACATATGAGGTTCACTGCGCAGGTGAAGTCCGACCGAGGTGTGTCGAGCTACATATGAGGTTCACTGCGCAGGTGAAGTCCGACCGAGGTGTGTCGAGCTACATATGAGGTTCACTGCGCAGGTGAAGTCCGACCGAGGTGTGTCGAGCTACATATGAGGTTCACTGCGCAGGTGAAGTCCGACCGAGGTGTGTCGAGCTACATATGAGGTTCACTGCGCAGGTGAAGTCCGACCGAGGTGTGTCGAGCTACATATGAGGTTCACTGCGCAGGTGAAGTCCGACCGAGGTGTGTCGAGCTACATATGAGGTTCACTGCGCAGGTGAAGTCCGACCGAGGTGTGTCGAGCTACATATGAGGTTCACTGCGCAGGTGAAGTCCGACCGAGGTGTGTCGAGCTACATATGAGGTTCACTGCGCAGGTGAAGTCCGACCGAGGTGTGTCGAGCTACATATGAGGTTCACTGCGCAGGTGAAGTCCGACCGAGGTGTGTCGAGCTACATATGAGGTTCACTGCGCAGGTGAAGTCCGACCGAGGTGTGTCGAGCTACATATGAGGTTCACTGCGCAGGTGAAGTCCGACCGAGGTGTGTCGAGCTACATATGAGGTTCACTGCGCAGGTGAAGTCCGACCGAGGTGTGTCGAGCTACATATGAGGTTCACTGCGCAGGTGAAGTCCGACCGAGGTGTGTCGAGCTACATATGAGGTTCACTGCGCAGGTGAAGTCCGACCGAGGTGTGTCGAGCTACATATGAGGTTCACTGCGCAGGTGAAGTCCGACCGAGGTGTGTCGAGCTACATATGAGGTTCACTGCGCAGGTGAAGTCCGACCGGTGTGTGTCGAGCTACATATGAGGTTCACTGCGCAGGTGAAGTCCGACCGGAGTTTCCACATGCGTTCCTTGCTCCTTAGCATTATGCTCAGAACTGCTTTGATGAACGCATTAATATTAGTAATAAAATAATATAAAGAGCAGCTAAGCTACAGGCACAGAAAACATTAATAAGACCTGTTGCTACACACGGGGCACAGACATGGACCTCAGAGGAACAGAAGAGAATGTTCGAGAGAAAAATAATACGCAAAATAAACGGACCAGTGATGGAAACTAATATGTGGAGGATAATATACAATGAAGGGATAATCACATTCCTGAAAGCAAAAAAATCAAAGTTTTTGTCTACTCCCATCCTCAGGTGAATGTTGCCTACTGAGTTCGGCCCTATAGAAAGAGCTAGTCATTCACAGGAAAACTTAAGTCAGTCAGCCCTGAACTTCAACACTCATTGATGGGATTCGAACCAAAGACATGCTTAAGTCTCATTAAAGATCCATGAAAGAAAGATATAACATAATAGGAGAATTATGTCGTATTTTATTTTACTGTAGTGTATTATGAATTATACATTTTTTACTACTTCGAGTTATGTCTTAACTCAATACCGAATGTCACAGTTCGGTGGTCATAACTCGTGCTTCGCTTTCGGGAGGTCCTGCCTTCAAATTTGAGCCTTGAGAGCGTCTACGAGTATTGTGACTGGCGTTATTTTCTTGGTTTCCCATTTATCATCCAGGAACACGCTGGAGTACTGGCCAAGGTTGCTTAACTTTCAACTACAATTAATTTACTTTTAAAATATTCGCCAGTGAATTTACGGATAAAGTTTCTGCTGCCTGTCATTTGAGCGGAAGTGACGAAAGACTGTGTGGCTCGCACGTTTGTGTAGCCAATGGATAAACTGTTTCAAATGGAAAACATATACAACGTAAATAAACGTAAAAGTCCGGCATGCGGCACTTAGCTAACTGAATGGAAGCTCACGTGTTGAACCTTTAGCGCCGGAGAAATCAATGGCCCTGTGTTTAATGCCCAACACACATCAGCAGAGAACTGACAGACATCGCCCATAGCAATACTTTTAAGTCAAGTGGTGTAATTCTAAAGTGGACTGAGTGGTTATGCGGCAACCACTTGCTGCTCCTGGGCCAAAAACATGCAATGCAAGAAGAGAGAGAGAGAGAAAGTAGGTGGAAGGGGCATGGTAGACTAACAGTGTGTCTCGGTTGGGGCACGGAATCACTCACTAGTCTGGGTGTACAAGGAATATGTTAATTCATGTTACAGTGAGAGTTTTGTGGGTTGTTAGAGACAAGGTTCGCGGATTTTTATTCCGTCATAAAATATGAGTTTCTTAATTTGTAAATATAATCTGTCTGCCTTTAGTGCACATTGTTTTAATTTCGATTAATATAAATCGTAAGGGCCGCACAGGAATCATGCAATAACTTGGAACTTATGAACCATCTTAGTATTTGCATGGAGGAAAGGTAAAAAAAAAATAGGTAAAGCTATTCCTGTAACAGGCCGTGGAGGCCCATAGGCTTGTGAGACGTCGAGGCTTCCACATTTTCTAGACAATCTGCTCACAGATGTCGGTGAGATTATCAGCCTTAGGCACCGACCGCCCTTTACCCCCTGGAAGATTTATGGTACTCATTTCTGTCAGAGGCTGAGTCGACCCAAGGGCCATAATGAAGCTGGAAGGATTAGGTAATTGAAAAATCCAGTTGTCTCATAGGGAATCGAACCCGCGACCTTCCAGCTTGTAGCATAGTGCCTCAACCAACAACGCTACCGCATGTAGGAATGTTTTCTCCTTTACAGCTAACGGAACAAAAAGAAACAGTTTCCGAAATTTTATAGTTTGGAAAGAAACTGAGGACGACAATATCTAAAGTAACATTCCTAGTTAATGAGCACGTGTTGTTCGAATCCCGGTATGTCGTAAGCATCAGCTACGAGGTGCTTCTTGTTTTCACTTCTCATTTCCGTCCCGCCACGGAGAGACAGCGACACACCTACTTCCAAATAATTGAAGGCTAACAAGTATCGCTCTGTCATAGGCCGTCCCGTAGCTCAGGCGTTTAGTCGCCGGCTTCCCAATTCGGCGACCCGGGTTCGAGCCCGGGTCAGGTCGTGTGGGATTTGTGGTGCACAAAGTGGCGCTGGCGAAGGTTTTCTCCGAGTACTTCGGTTTCTCCTGCCAGTTCGCATTCCACTGGTTGCTCCATATTCATATATCATCCGGGACTGCTACAGTAGGCCAAACCTTGACCGCAGTACCCAGTGCAATCAGTCTCATCCCAGGAGAAAATTGAAAACGTAATCTGCCATAGTGAAAGTAAGCACATCTTCAAATAATAATCCGAAAATTTTCTCCGTGTACTTCGGTTTCTCCTGCCAGTTCGCATTCCACTGGTTGCTCCATATTCATATATCATCCGGGACTGCTACAGTAGGCCAAACCTTGACCGCAGTACCCAGTGCAATCAGTCTCATCCCAGGAGAAAATTGAAAACGTAATCTGCCATAGTGAAAGTAAGCACATCTTCAAATAATAATCCGAAAATTTTAAATATTTGCCCTTTTACACACAGAGGGAGACCATCCATGTAGTTCGCCATTTTTATTTTAGTTGAACTCTTATGCATTCTTAAAGGAATTCAATAATTATCCAGTACATGACATTTTTGTACAAGTATTACTAGTTATTTGTATATTGATGGATCCAACATTTTGGATAATATCAATTTACCTGTTGCAGAACTCTATTGTCAAGTGTAGGGTGGTATGCGTGACGAAAATAATGGGTTCTAGTTCGGATAATTGGATTTATTAGCACCTTGGTTATAAGTTCTCGTAATCACACCTAAATACAGCGCTATCGCTGATTTACACACTTTCCGGTTCACCGTTGAACGCGCACTAGGATTCTATGTCTTCACTTGTTGTCTCCTAGCAACGGATCTCAACACAGAAATTAGCACTTCAGATCAATATGAAGTCCTCTTGCTATTTCTTCTTCAATCACGCTGGAACCTTAGAACTAGAAATTCTTCTGGACTCATTCCTCCACCTTACGACTGACTCGTAACTGCCCTTGAACTAACTCTGTCACTTCCTCAGTTAAAAGTCAAAAAGTCAAAGTCACATTGCGACTGACGTTCAGTTAGTAAGTCTTGGTGTCGAGCATTACTGTTTCACAGCTACGGTCTTGTTTCATGTATGGCGCCCTCTCTGATGAGAGGACGGGTCTGTCTTTTGTATATGCTGCTGGTTCTTGCCAGCGAAGTTTTTCTCGGGTTTGAGTCCCTTGGGACTCGCGACCTTATTTTACTTCCCCTTCCGTCGTCCCCTATGACTCGCAGGGTCACGGTGGAGGAACCAAAAGTCAAAGCCATATTGCGACTGACGGTCAATCAGTCGGTCAGTCAGTCAGTCAGTCAGTCACTCATGACCAGAGACTTTTTCCTCGGTTATTCTGGGAATGTCGTTATATAGCCGCGGCACGTACCACACTGAAAACACAGTTCTAATTTAAGAACCTTTGCGTAACCTAGCAACTGGTCACAGAGAACCCTATTCCTACTGTTGCTCCGCGCGCGACGTAAAAAATACAGTCTCATTTAATGTTGCGTGTTGGACCTTGTTTACAGAGCTGTTGCCTAGCAACGCTTTGATCAAACCTTTAACAGTGATGATGGTGATGATTGCAGGGTCCAGAAAATGTCGTGGAAATGAATTCACGAACGAGTGATAAATGTCGTTACAAATTTCTCTGTGTGACGGGTGTGCAATACTGAATTCCGTCCGCGTCGCCGTTTTACTCAGAGCTACTGTCGCTATGCCATTCTGCCTTGCTCTGTGAACATAACGTGGGTGTTTCTTTAGTTCACAAGGCAGGAACAGCGTCAACAACTAACATAAANGACCTTTTACAATGATGATGGTGATGATTGCAGGGGTCCAGAAAATGTGGAAATGAATTCACGAACGAGTGATAAATGTCGTTACAAATTGCTCTGTGTGACGCGTGTGCAATACTGAAATCCGTCCACGTCGCCGTTTTACTTAGAGCTACTGTCGCTTTGCCATTCTGCCTTGCGCTGTGAACATAAAGTGCGTATTTCTTTAGTTCACAAGGCAGGAACAGCGTCAACAACTAACATAAAAAGCAATAAACAAACAGTACGGAAGCGAACGAAGCAGGTGTTATGTGATCATGTGTGTTTGCACGTGTATCCTGGGGTGTGGAAATAGTCAAGGGTATATGAACCCTGACAAATATTTGTTTCCCTTTTCCTGAGCCACAGTACTATAGAAGAAGGATGTTTTCTTTAGTACGTGAATTCATGTTAACGGTAGTCGTTCTGTTTTATGGGCGTTACCTGCAGCTCTGCGTTGCGTGACGTATGGCAGCAGTCTCTGAGGAGGAGCCATTTCGCGACAGGTCTGTTGCGTCATCAGCTATGGAGAGATATACAGTTATTTCCCAGTACTTGTTTCTACTTGGTTCTGCGCGAAAGATGAGAGAAAATGAGAGTAACAAATATGTGGTCTGCGTTGTGCGTAGCAGAACAGTGCAACTATATTACCTTATTTATTTATTGACTCGCTTGTACTTTATTTAACAACGTTTCAGTAACTCAAACACATTTTTTTTAGTTTCTTAACCTGAGGTGAGTGAGTCCACTTGGTACGTCGCCCACTAATTGGCCTATTGTACCAGTCCTGGATGATAGATGATGAATGTGGAGCAGTCGGCGGAATGAGAATTGGCAGGGGAACCGAAGTACTCGGAAAAAACCTGCCCCAGTGCCACTTTGTCCACCACAAATCCCACATGACCTGATCTGGGCTCGAACTCGGGTTGATCATGTACAGTTTGTGACGTACAAAATGGTAGTGCGGCAGGCTCTCTCCCTGTCTTTCAATCCCGCTGTTATCATTGCACAGATTGTTCGTTTTCTCCCATCTGAGGCGGGTGCAATGGACCAAAGGACTCAGTCTCACCTCACCTGAGGAATAAAAGGAAATAATTAGATAATAAGAATTAAATAGGACACTTCTTCTGTTCCTGTTCCTCCCGCTTGGAGCATAGGACATTCGAGAAACGCTTCGTTTCACTTCAGTTTCATAATCTAATACAGTCGGTAGGACTCCTAGGACGAGGGGTCACCCCCTCGCAAGGCCACTACCTTACATAGACATGCACGTCTTGGGTGGGATTCGAACCCACGAACCCAGTGTTTGAGCGAGGAAAGACATTTCATGCCCTAGACTGCGCGGCCACAGATAGGACACGGTAGAGGTGAAATGGTTGCTTGAATTCCATCTGTTTGAGCCCTTCTTTATTCTTTATAGTTAATTATGTATTGGGCATAAATCAGCAAACTGTTTAACATGGCGAGAGACTGGCAGTTCAGAAGTTCGGAGTTTTCATCAGGAAAGACGTGGTGACTGGAATTCCAATTAGTTTTTCGTCTACATTCAATGCAATTTTTGCTTATTCCTTAAACATCCATTTGTATTAGAGTACAGGCGAATATACTGAAACTCGCTCTCGACGTGAGGCTGTTTAATGACATCCTCGTTCATGGGTGTTAATATAACCCGCCAGTAATTCGAGTGCGCCAGTTATTCCAGTATTCTGGGTGCTGATATTTTGTGTTGCAGTACGCATCTTAAAAATATGTATGTTATTGACACTGTTCTTTTTTCGTATAATCTAGTAAAACAACTTGGGGATAAACTAAATTTCGAGGCCTGTATTTAAGTTTCAGTTGGATGGCTATGAACACCTCTGTGGTCTAGTGGTAGAGTTCCTGGCTACAGATCCAGAGGCCCAGGGTTCGATTCCTTGCCCTGCGAGATATTCTGAGAAGTAGTGGGTCTGGAGCTTGGTCCACTCAACCTCGTGAGGATAATTTAGGAGCTACTTTAATGGAAAAATCGCGGCTCCAGTGTAGCAGACAAAAATTAACGGCCATGGGGATTCATTGCGCTGACCACGCGACACCTCTATTCGCTAAAGTTGGCACTAACTTCGCCGAAAAGCGGTGGTCGCTCGGTCGGTATAGTTCGCTTACGGACTAAAGCCACGGAGTTTAGTAGCTATGAATGTGGAACTCTATAGGGAGATGGATTATAATCGCATATCAGTTATGACATTTGAGTACCGTGACCTTTAAAATGTATAGCGACAGCGCCTAACTATATCTTTATATATTAGGAATATGCAGGTTTCTGAAGTGAAGCACACAGAAATTAGGCTAATTTTCTTCGCGATACCAGCTCTAACTTTAATGGAAATCCAGCTTTGTGCTTTGTTTTAATCCGTCACAGCAGACTGTGTGCGCCCTACGCTACGATGACACCGCTCAACACAAGAACGCGACCGTATATTATGGTCCAGTGGCTACAATTCTTTCTTTATGTTCAGAAGATCGCGTGTTCATATCTCGGACATAAGAGCATCTATCCTACTGAGATTCCGTCAAAGACAACTGTGATTTTTAAGGCTTCTTGTAGACTATAGCACCAACATGTCTTAGCCTCGAGCACCAAATGAAGGTGATTGGTCGACTTCACTCTCGGGCGCTGTGTAACCTGCGCGTGAGTCCACAGCAGGGCTGTCCACTGGATTGGAGGCAGGTTGGGCTCCATAGAAGACGAAGAGAACGCCACATAAAACGCTTGAAATAGAACTGAAATTGTTTGGTCAACCATTCCGTAAACTGGTACTATACTGACTGAGCTATCGGACTATGAAAAGTTTGTAGGGTACTTCTACAAAACAACGTCTGTAAGCCCTTCAATGCCTGGCATTTCAGTATCTTCACAGAGGCACGTTGCTAAAGAATGGAGCAGGGTTGAAGAAAGTCATTAAAAGATGAATAGAGAATCCAGACCTGTTGTGAACACAAGTGCGAGCTGTGGTTCTGCTGGCTTGTGTATAGGCTACCTAAGCACATATAATGTTAGAGCTTATTCAGACCAGAGTGAAAAGGTGTAATCCTACGGCATCCATCTGCATGCTTCATAAATGCGTAATTTCCGAGTTTGCATTCATCTCTGGTTTTGAGGTACATATATTGGAGAAACAAACAAATGTGTTGTTTTGTTTCGTCTTTTCATCTTAATTCCTTGCTGCTGAATTCATACTGTACAAATAAGCGTCGTAAGTTCTAGTCGTCGAGCAATATACAGGGTGTTTCTTTAATTTGTCAGTACTACAGTGGCTGTTTCCTTAAGCCTTGCATAGCCGGTCACGGTAACCGAGCGGTCTGAGGCATATACTGTGTTCGCTCGCTCGGAATTCGGAATCGTTGGTTCGAATCCCGCACAAGGGATGGATGTTTGGTGTGTGTATGCGTTTATTCTGTGTTTGTATTGTCCTGTGATTAGGTAGAGGCCTCGCGACGAATTAATCATCCTTCTAAGGAGTCCTACCGTCTGTAAAATGATAACGAAATTGAGAAATCAGCCCTATTCTCCAGAGTGAGAACAAGATCAGAAGAAAAGGAAAAGGATACATATTTAGAACTTTCACGTGATCACACAAACCTCAGATCATAAATATGGATTACGGTGTTAGTCGGTTGAGGCACTATGCTACAAGCCGAAAGGTCGTGGGATCGAATCCCGATTAGGTCATTGGATATTTTAAATTTACCTAATCTTTCCAGCCATGCTATGGCCTTAGGGTCGACTCATCCTGTAACAGAAATAAGTACCAGGAATATTCTTGGAATGTTCTTGGGGGTAAAGTGCGGCCGGCGCGTAAGGCTGGCAACCTTAATAACATCTATGAGCAGATTTTCTAGACAATGTGGGAACCTCAGCATCTCAACCCTATGGGCCTCCACTGCCTGTTACATGGATACCTTTACTTACTTTACGGTGTTTCCAGCGTGCGTACTGATTTCGTCTTCGGGGAGGAAATTGTCTTATGGAAAGAGGTTGTGGGTTCCCTCCCACTCCCCGGGGTGTCTTTGTACCGGGCTGCGCGGCTACACCCCAGGAACGGTGTTTCGAGCCCCGTCGGGACCTGTGACCTAATTTATATTAATTCCAAAATCTCTTATGTGTTTGGAAATGAGGTCTTCTTTTCAGTGAGAGGAGGGTTTGGTATTTCTGATTACGTGCCGCATTTGTTTCAACGTAATTCCGCACGACTATACCCGCAGTCACGAAGCGTCCACGTAATGGCATTTGTATTTTGTGGACACCATGCACACTTTGTCATTTTACTGCAATGAATAATACTTACGTAAGATATACACAGGACACCTGTCAATGCAGGCTTCTACAGCAGGTCATGCCTTGACTTATTTTGCCACTCCGAAGCAGCCGTCCTGATCTCCGTTGGATTGGAGGCTGGTTGGGTTCAGAGCTGATCTGAACTCTTCTGAGAAAATTAATATATGTGCATTTGTTGAAAGCGAACCCTGACTGTCGGATCGTCCAGCTCGTAGTCTTGTCTGACTGACGCAGGAACCGCAGAATTCCGTAATTACTTTATATAGAAACTCAGAGTACATTGAGGATATTTGCAATGCATGAGAATAGTGTGCTACTGAAACTCTCTTGAGGTTGATAAATGGCATGGCCACTTTCATCCTTGACAAGTTGTTTGCAGCGCTTGTTTCCCGTTTATGTCAGGCTGTGAGAGGAGCATCCCGTGTGTTCGAATCAGCTCAGTGTCCCTGCGCTAGAAGCTTACGTCGAAAATGTGATGATTTATGGAGCAGTGGCCTGGACATTGACAAGCAGAATGTGTAACAAATTGTCATCCGCTGAACGGGAGTTTTGGAGTTGGTGTACACAGCGGGGCGGGCCTCACCGTTGAAGTATCAGGGACAATTATTAACATTAAGAAAGGATGAAGTGTGCTGCCTGGACATATCACATTGCTGCACACTTACAAATGAAGTTGGAAGGAACACGAAGATGAACTAATGAAGAAAGGAACTACAAGTTCTGAGTATAACTCACAAAGCCCACTGTTCCTTTGCACTGAATTCTTTTCCGGCTGAGCTGTTACTGGGGGGCACGCGGTAGCGTAGCTGGTTAACTGTGCTACAAAACGGAGGGTCGCGGGTTCGAGTCCCCAGCCGCACTGTGGCCCTGGATTCGACTCAGCCTCTGACAGAAATGAGTATCAGGAATCTTCCTGTGGTGTAAATGGCAGGCGGCACGTAAGGCTTACCGTTGTCTGTGAGCTGACTGTCTAGAGAAAATGTGGGAGCCTAGACGTCTCACAACCGTGTGGGCCCTCACGGTCTTTTACAGGGATAGCTTTACCTTTCACTGATCTGTTATTGTTGTCTTTCTTATTATTAATCAAATTAATAATAATTACATTATTTTTATTTTGTGTAGAAATGTATTATTATTAGGCCTACTTAAGTGTTCGTGAGCCGATATAGCATAGTCGGTATAGCGACTGGCTACCGTCTGGACCACCGAGGGATCTGGGTTCGAGTCTCAGCAAGGTCAATAATTTTCTCTTCTCCATGTCCTCGAGACCGCCTCTGGGATCCACCCAATCTTTTATCACGTCGGTATCGTAGGCTCTCACCTCGTGGGTAAAGCGACCAGGGCGTGAAGCTGACCACTCACCTCCAACTAGTGCCGAGGTCAAGAAAATGTGGATCTATACATCCACTCCCCCATACGTCTTCATGGCGTAGCGCTCAATTAGTAAAGCACAGGGACAAGTGTACTTTACCTTTATTACTTACTTAAATGCTGATAAGCCGGTCACGGTAGCCGAGCGGTCTAAGGCATGTACTGTCTTCGCTCGCTTGAAAACCGGAATCGTGGGTTCGAATCCCACTCTGGGCATGGATGTTTAGTTTGTGTGTTAGTTTTTCTGTGTTTGTCTACAGGTAGAGGCCTTGCGACGAGCTGACCACCCGTACCAAGGAGTCCTACCGAATGTGTAAGATCTAGAAAGGCCGAAGTGAACGGAGAAGTTCATGGAGGTAGGCCTAGGCCCACTGGGGCTGTAGTGCCAAGGGGGGAAAAATAAATGCTGATAATGTCCACATTAAATGTTTCGAATATAATACGAAAGCTTCGCGTCGTTGCCATGTTTTTAATTATTGACATACAAACAGGAATTCACGCATTATATGTACAGCACATTTAACATGCCCACCTTCATTGATTCATCAGTTGTCTCCATAAAACCGGAAGCTGTGGAGATAATTGCACTGCCACCGTAATTTTCTTTAAATTACAGAGTAAGAATTATCCAGGCATTAGAGCCATATTTTGCGAGGATACTTTGTACACATTTCAGGACCTCGTGACAAGTGACGCAATATCAATCTGTTCGCTGGTCATATTGTTGTTATTGATTATAGAAATTAAAAAGTACTAGGTTGGAGTGGCCTCTAGTGGCAAAATGTACGCAACATATTCCATGGAAGTCGCTCGGAGGCACGTACAGCATGGTGACGTGGTAAGCAAAACAGGTTGAGAGGAAATAGGGTAAGAATGCATGAGGGAAGTGAGAAGGAAAGGAAAACGAACCCCAGAAGAAGAGAAGTGTTACATTCGTGTAGGGGCTCGTGTAAAGCCTGAAGAAGGACGTAGCTCCCGTCTGCCTCGGTACGATGCACACGCAGTTCCTTGTTTTTAAACAGAACTGATGTCAGTAACGAGGGAATTTTGTGTTCTCTTGCACCACGAGTAGCGCAGCATAGCAGGCCTGCGACAGTCAGGAAGCTGCACTGCACTGCACTGCACTGCATTCCGTACCTGTTTCCCGTGTCAGCATTACGGAATACGGAAGCGAAAGCTTGAAAGGAGAAGCATTCAGACGATGAAGTTACAATTCATTCATATTATTAAAATGATAACGGGAATGAGAATTAGAAAAGTTCTACAGTAAGTCTTGCTTTAACAGCCGTGGCTATCGTACATACTGCCAGAGAGTACAGAGAAAATGTAGTTTTACGTGTATGAATGATTATACTCGTAGGCGTGGTTTCGATTGGTAATTGGATCTATTGACCACTTAGGTATCATAACTACCAGTAATTATAGCGCTATCGCTAATTCACACACTCGGCAGTTCACTGCAGCACCTGCTGTGTCTTCAGTTGTTTCCTGGTAACGGCTTCCAACTGCCGTCTTTCCCTTTACTCTGGGTTCCCGATCTGTCCCGGTCCCTCAGTTACGTACTAGCTTCTAACAGCAGTAGCCCACGACGACTGAATCGCAACAGTTCTCAGAGTGCTTACCAACGAATTCACTTCATTCCACTGTACTCAACTGCGCAGCAGAGTCAGAGTCAGAGTTACTTTACGACTGGCGGTTTACCGCCATTCAGTTCGTCTTAGCGTCAGGCCCCATTGAGACTCACGACCAGATATTCTTTTTCCCAACCGAACTCTTGCGGTAATGGTCCTTTTGTAACATTTTCTCTGACGAGAATATGGGCTCGTCTCTTGTGAATACGCTTGGCCTTTCGTCAAGTGTATATTTCGAACATATAATATGTTATTGAAAAGTTTTCTTTCTGCACTACGCACTAGTCCTCTGTCACTACAGGATTTACAGAGCAGATCATATCTAACTTACATATCTTACGCTACAACGGCAGCTTAGACATATGAACGGTCCTAAGCTTGACCACCGCCAAGATTAACCCTCAAGTGCTCTGCAGAGTCAGAGTTACATCTAGGCACGGACCGCACAGTAAACAGTTCCATTGTTGAGGTATGCATTGTTGAGTGCACAGCCATCGACGCGGACCAAGCAGAAAACGCTGGCGTTCATTGGCGTGTGTTAGGAATCTGAACCATAGCAATGGGCGCTGTTTACATAGTCATTACTTGGCAACGGCTCTACATGCTGCAATAGCAAGGATGCAGACAGAAGATCAATTTATTATCAGCATATTTAATTATTTGATTTCAACTGTGTGTTCGTGCCTTATTCACCAATAATTTCATCGTATCCATTCATGAGAATGGTACGCCGTGCATTGTCCCCGGCTCTGTGCTCTAAAACTTGTCCTGGAAATTCCATAGTATCTTCTCTGCCGAGTTGTATACTCTATTAGCATTTTAAGGAAACAATATCCCAGCTCCACTACATGCGGGAGTGAGGAAGTGTTTGTTGTCATGACGCTACTCAGACGCCAGGCGTCTTCCTTTGTTATGCTTACAGCACCCCACCCACCACATATCCCCTTGGATATTCCACGATTCTCTGTGAAAAGTGTTCGGCCCCGTAAACATCGCTTTATATTCCTGAAAATTCGAGCTCTGAAATCTCAGCGCTCAGCTGATGATCGAAACATGTCGTGATTTTAAAGAATAAAAGTATTGCTTAGTTATTGATGAAGACGGCGAACAGAACGTTAGAACTTCGAAACACACTACAGGATTCCAAAATCAAGAAAATAAATCTACACGATTACATGGTTTGACAACCCAGAAAACTATAACCTGAAAATGTGATGTCTTAAGGTTCTCGCATTGGTCCCTGTAAAGATTACTGTCTCTTGGGATATAATGTCACGTAGTCTGGCAGAAACTTACGCATGTTTCGTGACCCTATACACAGGCAGCAAACAGAGATTGTTTGTTACTATTTTTTTATTGTTAGTGGGGTGGTACTAAGTCCCTTGTACTGCGGCCAGTTGTGGCCAATTGTACCAGCCCCGGATGATAGGTGAGGGTGATTGTGGAGCAATTGGTGGAATGAAGATTGGCAGGGGAAACCGAAGTACTCTGAGAAAACCTTCCCCAGCGCCACTTTTTTTTCCCCTTGGCACTACAGCCCCAGTGAGCCTAGGCCTACCTCCATGAGCTTCTCCGTTCACTTCGGTTTTTCTAGATCTTACACATTCGGTAGGACCCCTTGAGCGGGTGGTCAGCTCGTCGCAAGGCCTCTGCCTGTACACAAACACAGAAAAACGCGCACACACACACACGCACGCACACACACACAAACACCCATTCCCTGAGTGGGATTCGAACACACGATCCCGGTTTCCAAGCGAGCGAAGACAGTACATGCCTTAGACCGCTCGGCTACCGTGACCGGCCAGCGCCACTTTGTCCACCACAGATCCCACTTGACCAGACCCGGGATCGAACCCAGGCCGCCGCGGTGGGAAGCCATCGACTAACCGCTTGTGCTACAGCGCGGCCATTGCTTGTTGCTTACTTGGCTTGCTCTTCAGTTCTGAGAGCGGAGGCAGTTCGTTAACCCGCAAAGGTGGTAAACTTATATAGACTGCACGGCCTCAAAAAACAAACAAACAAACAAACTCCGTAGTTTTAGTCCGCAAGCGAACTATACCGACCGAGCGACCGCCGCTTGTCGGCGAAGTTAGTGCCAAATTTAGTGGATAGAGGGTGTCGCGTGGTCAGCGCAACGAATCCCCACGGCCGTTAATTTCGGCTTTCTAGACCGGAGCCGCTATTTTCTTGAAATAGCTCCTCAGTTATCCTCACGAGGCTGAGTGGACCCTGTTCCAGACCCACAACTTCTCAGAATATCTGGTAGCGCCGGGAATCTAACCCGGACCTCTTGATGTGTAGCCGGGAACTCTGACCACTGGACCACAGAGGCGGTCACTGCACGGCGTCACAGTGCAGAATACAGTACGCTTCTCTGGAGTCAGAAAACACCTCCGAAAATCTGAAATCTTGTAAGAACCACTGTTTAAATACCGCTCTATCTTCCAGCGCAACATTTGATTTAGGTCTTCTGGAATGTGACACCGTGTGATGTGGTGGACAGGGCCAGTCGTTACGGAGGAATGTCGGCCTGTATCTTTCTAGTAGTGCAGGTGGCTTCTTGCTCCGAAACGTCGGTACGTATCTCAAAAACTGCACATCCTCACATTCCCGAAGTTGGCACTATTACTACTCAACGCGTGACCATCTAAAATGTAATCTTAATAGCATGCATGCACACTGTTAAGATTGTGAATACTAGTCATGCATGTAGCATAAACAAGAATATGAACAAAAGGCTTAATTTATTGAATTGCAATGCAAATATTTATTTCAATAAAGCATGCTTAGATCTAAATTTAACGCCAGAATATGAAATAGATGCAATTCAACAACTGAGAGTCGTATCGTTGTACACCTGATGATGACCCAGTATAATGGTCGAAACATGTAGTGTCAATAAAAGCAAAGTTTCTCCAATAGTGTCTACTTTGTTTTAAACACAGAATATTGTTGTATAGACTGCCATACTTTATACACATTATATACCTTATATATATATATATATATGGTCTTGAGTTCTAGAGTTATTCGGTTCGAATCTCGGTTGGATTCAATGATTCCATGCTTTCCTTGTTCCTTCTAACGAATTATGCAACAGTGCCTTAAAATAGCCCATAATCACATCCTTCTAATTTCTTGTTTATTCATCATCACCCATTATCATATTTTCATATCCATTAATTTTGCATAAGCTTTGTAGTGAATGGAGCTGCATTAAATAAACAAAGAATAAATAATTTGGGCAATTTATGGATTAAACTATGTGGCGTGTGTAAATAACGCATAATTCGTTATATTGAGCGTATCCTTTAACACAGAGGTTGCGTTCTGTGAACTGAAACATCAATCGTCTCTCTAGGAACACAGTAGCTCAATTATGTAATACAGGGCGCGTCAGAAAGAATGGATGGATTTCACAGGGCAATAAAATTGGTAAAGCTTCATCAAATCCAAATGTTATTGTTACCATCAGATTTGCCAATACATGCAGTTTATTTGTGGAATACAATATCATACATATGATATCCTTAGCTTGTGATACAAACGCCAAGGCGTTTTCTGAAATTATTCTTCACTCTCGCGGTCATATCTGTGGAATCGCCGCGATTTCTTCTCGAATCGTTGACTTCACCTCGTCCAGTGCATGTGGTCGATGTTTATAAACTTCCGCCTTCAAATGTCCCCAAAGGAAGAAATCGCAGGGCGCAAGATCGGGCGAACGTATGGGCCAAGGAACGTCACCGGAAAGAGACCTCTCAGGAGATCCATTGTTAGTCGCGCAGTGTGAGCAGTGGCCCCATCTTGTTGAAACCAGTTGTCCTCAGCATCAACAGCAAGCTCGTTCAGCCTTGGTTGCAGGAAATTTTGTAACATTTAAAAGTAACGATCACTTATAACGGTTACTGCACGGCCGTCCTTCTCAAAAAGGTAAGGGCCCCAAACACCAAATTCTGCTACAGCACACCAAACAGTTACTCTCTCCCTGTGAAGAGGTATTTCGTGCAGTTCTTTAGGATTGGTTCCTGCCCAATGCCGGACATTCTGTTTATCTACACAGCCGGATAGGTGGAAATGGGTTTCGTCACTGGTCAACAGAACGGCTGTAGGGGGCACGCTCGCAAGCTTACGCTGGCAACTATTAACACGATTCTCCCAACCTCCTGCATGAAGTTCTTGCACAATTGCCATTTTGTAGAGATGAAATTTAAGGTCTAAATGGAAAATGCATCTTACCGTAGCGTCGGATAATCTCAGAGCAGCAGCAGGTTTGCAAGCTGCTCGTTGAGGTGACTGGACATCTGACTGCCTTACTGCCTCCACATTTGCAGGCGTACGAACGCTCCGTGGCCGTCCAGGTGATTTCTTCTTCAAGGTTGAACCGGTGGTACGAAATGAAGCCACCCACCTTAAAATTGTGTTCCGCGTAAGGATCCTATAGCGACGTCCGAGCTCGAAATGAGTGCCGAAGGCTCGTTGAGTGGCGATCACAGACTCTCTGTTTTTAAAAAACGTCTCTACGACGAACGCACGCTGTGCACCCGACCACTCCATGTTACCAACTGAAACTGCATTCTTCCGCCGACCCAACGTCCCCCCCCCCGACTCTACGCCACCCCCTGTCACAGCTTAACGGTCGCTTGAAATCCAATCATTCTTTCTGACGCATCCTGTACGAGCTTGAACACTGAAAAGATGAATTTTACCCACAGTATGTATTTATGGGTTTCGAATAGTTTTCAAAATAAGAATAGATTATTTCTAGAAAGAATTAATTGGTGAGAGAGTGTATTTTCTGCGGTAGGAACTGGATTAGTAAATTACATCTTGTAAGATACAAGTTATAATAGTGGAACAAGTAGTTCCTGACAAATACGGTGGCTATTATAGTACATAACTGCTATATGAGTTATAATTTTCTTGTCAGAAGAAAGTAGACATTGTATTGTTCCCGCTTTTTTGGAGATAAGATGAAAAATAATGGAATGACGTTAGTAAGAAACCAAGTCGACGGAACAAGAAAGGAGAATGCTGTGGGAAAGAAAAGAAATGAGATAAAAAGATAAGGCTTACATCCCACCTCGTACATTACTCAACTCCTTCCTCCCCCGGTGCCTGTTAGTTCAACTCTCTCGATCTGACTTGGTAATTGCAGAAAGCACTCAGGATAACGTAATGAAAGAAATGGCGTTCTAGAAATTTGCATGAGAGGAGCTCCATATAAAGTTTCCGCAGCGCATAGGAAGACTTGCTGTCAAGGGCCTGTAACAGACCAAGTTTGGACATGGTGAGATTCATGTCAGCACTAGAGAGCGAACCTCACGAGGTACACTGATCTACCCTCGGAGCAGACCAAACAGAAAACACCGCTCTCAACAGTTCTTCTATTGTTGGGTGACATAACTATCTATCATATAGAACACTTCTATTGGTTACATTGCGTAGCGTGACGTGGTACATTCTTGCGTCACTGCCTCTTTCATTCTTCATATACAATATGTAGCTACCGTGCGAGGTGATATAGCGGCAACGCTGTAGATTAATATTCGGGATGTGATTGGTTCGAGTCCTTACTGGGGATGCGGTTATCCTGATATTTTCATGATATTCCTCAGTCCCTCCAAATAAGTGCAGAAATTGTACCTCTATTAGGCCGTGACTGTTTATTTCCAAATCGTGTACAACTCATTTTTCATCTGTCATCGTACAATTCCACGCTACCTACAGCGTTGTAAGAAACACACAAAAAAGTACGTCTCCTAAGTGGAGTAAAACAAATAAACAAACAAACAAATATTCTACATCTTCCCTTGCTCTTAGCATCGCGACAGGCAGACATATTCGGAGGCCGGCAGGAAATATATGTTTGTACATTTGTAACTTCCGTTTACTTTAGGCAACTAATGTGAGTTGTTTGACGACCATCCTGACAGCCCTGATCTCGCTCCGAACTACCACCTGTTTGCCTACCTGAAGGACTGATCAGAATCACAGTGCTTCAGCAATAATGAGGCGTTGATGGAAGATGTCAAAACGCGGCGGAGCTCACACTTCTTTGACACAGACATAAACAAGCTTATTCCCCGACAGCACAGGTGTCACAGTTCCGGTGGTGACTACGTAAAGAGTAGCTTAAGTATGTACGTATTTTTTGCCTGTAATAAAAATGTTCTCTTGCTTGTTTTGTTAATACGTGTAGCTCAACGGAGGTTTTTTCTGAATAGCCGTCATATATATACAGAGTGTGAAGGAAAGAACTGCACTTTTTAGTGGGGTGTAGTAACCACTTAAATGAGCAAAAATATTAATCAGCATACTTCCAGAAATCAGTGCCTGCTGAGACATGGATGAGTTTTGCATTTGACTGGGTTTTAGGATAACACTGCGGTATGTTTTAAGATAAAGTAAGTGCCCATCATGTACTTTTGTTGTGACGGTTCAGTAGACTCAGTGGATGGGTACAGTACATATGTATTACCCAGAAAAAGGAGTATTGGTTGCTGTTGTCGTAGGCATTCGATTTGAAATCCGTTTAGTGGTTCTGTAATGGATCTGCTGTACTCGGGAAATGGCAGACATGCATTCAGTGGACATTCTCGGGAATCACGTCACCTCAACGCAGAACATTATCCGCAACGCAGAATTCCATCTCAGAAATTATTCACCAAACTTCACCAGAAACTGAGCTCCATGGGCGTTAGATCGCGAAAGGCCTCGGTCAGTTTGAACTCCCGATATGGAAGTTCACGTACTGGGAAGAGCTGAAGAAGGTCCCGGAACAGTGTGCAGAGAATTGCAGCTGATACAAGTATTGGTGTTCCCACTGCCTCGAGAGCTCTCCATGAACACTGACTTTACCCTTACTATATCCAGCGAGTGCAGGCCCTCACTCCTGACCATCGTGCAAGCGTGAGTTTTGCCAATGGCTTCTTACAAACTGCGTTGTAACACACACACAGTCTGTAGCTATAAGCCTACGTGTATTTACTGATGAGGCGGGATTCACAAGGAACGGTATAATGAACTCTCATAGTACCACCGTGGCATCAAGACATCAGCATCGGTTTTCCGTCAATGTTTGTATGGGCGTCTTAGGCGATCAACCCTTACGATCAGTTGTCTTAACTAACAGACTAACAGGTGCAGTGTACCACATAAAATCAGGTTTAGCCTGAAATGTCGTTTTATTCGTTGCTATGCGTTGACTGAGTCACCCCATGTCCTGACACTAAACCCGCAAGAGAGAACGAAATAGTGAAGGGCACTATATTTCAAGGGCCGGGGGGGGGGAGAACATTTTCCGGCTTCGTAAGTTCTCAAGCTCGCTCGTCCTTGTAAGGGTATGTTTGAGGGAAGTGGACTCTAACGAATTTTATTAGGAAAGAGCTTGTGTGTATAGTCGTTACTGCATTAGATCGCAATTTGGACGTTAATGTAAAAAGTGCTAACTTCTGCTGACATTTCGGTTATTAACATTTGGTGAACGGCATATGAAGCGTGCAGTACAGCATAGGATGTGCCCAACGACTCTGAATTTGCTCTGGAATCGAGGAAAACCGCGAAAAATCGTGATCGATTTGGAGAATTGCAGGAACTTTTGGAAGTAAACCGACTTCTAACGTCAGTCCGGTGCTTAAGTACATGAACCCTAACGTTTGTCCCTGTCTGTGATCTTACTGTATTTTGAAATGCCTACAGATCTGTCTCATTCGTGTATATATCGAAATATAAGCCCCAAATTTATGTAAATAATATTTAGAAATTCAGTTCCTGCTTCGCCAGACACACGCTGCGTCACCATTAAAATGGTGGATCGGTGGTTAAGGAAATGATCACTGTTTCTTCTGAGAATCGTACAAAATATGTATACAGTTTGTGTAAAACGTATATCTTTAAATGTTACATCAGGTGGTGCATATAACACGTAGTGTGCGTTGTGATCTAAAAGGTTAATTAACTTTGTTTTTGTGACGTGAAAAACAGACCCTTGTTTAGATCAGGCTGTTGTAACACAGTTCAGATTTTTCAATTAGAGGAAAGAGAACGAACCCATATAATTAACAGCCTCCTCCAACCGTCTGTTTTTCTACGTTTTCAGCGTGTAAATTGAAACCATCAAATGAAAATCGAGAAGAGAGCGTAAAAGTGAAGTACAGATCAGTTTGCGAACTTCTCGAAAACCTGCCTCTTGAACGGGGAAGGTGTGAGCACAGGCAAAGTGATTTCGTCCCATTATTGCCTGCACCAACTCGGTGGCTTTGTCATTTGCTACCGAAGAAGCAAACAAGGAGGGCGGATTACCAAAAGCAAAGGACCGAAACCCTGCATCTACACGAATCTGCTGCTCGGAGCTCTGTAAGATTAAAGTTCTTTTAGCTGAGATGACGATTCAGAATAAAGAGGAAGCTCCAGACAAAGAAAGCTTTCCCGGCATGAGTGAAATAGAAGGGGATGAAGGAGGATGGAAATGATTAAAATACTTCTCTCGTACTTCTGAAAGCACACGAGAACGTGAACTAGTAAAGCGAAACGTTCAGAGAACATAATAGTACATAATCAGATGAACAGTGTGAAGCACAGGGCAAAGCCTAAGGTCTAATGCGAAACTTAAAAAAAAATGTAATATTTGAGGCTTTCACGGCGGTGACTATGAAGAAAGCACTCTTCTGGGATTTGGCACCGTGTATATGTGGTGTTAACCGACGTTTCGGAGGAACGTATTGCCTCCATCTTCAGGGTAGAAGGAAAAATATAAGAAATCCGCAAGCGAAGAGACCGTGAGAACAGATAAAAGCAGACCAGTCTCACTGCCGTCTCAAGACTCTTCTAATGGCAGCTGCTCCTCGTTATAACCTTTAGCATCGGCGCGGATCTCATAGGAAACATCCTCTCCCGGCAGTTATATTGTTGCATCAAGTATTTATCTCACGGACCGTGTAGAGAACGCCGCGTCCCAGTTACTGCATTGTTACCTGTTACAACTCTGTTGCCTAGCAACGGGTATGTTGTTTACAGAGCCGTTCCTTAGCATCGGCTCTCCACTGGCTTCAGAGTTCTTGCCTCTAACAAATACGCCACAGTATTTCTCGCACAACATTCAGATATTTTTAGGGAAAAATATCTCTGCGTGTAACTGGGACATAACGTGTAACAAGAAAAGGTGAGATCATTGGTAGTTACGCTTGTCTTAGTTAATATTGGCGCTTAAGAATTCATGTTGTGTCGCACTACGCTGGATATAACGCTCGCGAGGCAGGCACAAGCCTGCACGTCGCCGAAGGCAACGAGGAATTCGTTTCCTAAATTAGAAAAGAGATTATATTTCTCGAGAGTTCTTCACAAAGAGCAACACGATGCTTCCAGATCGATACTCTTCATGTATTTCGTAATTCCTAAAACAGTTTCATTGACCTTGTTTCTTAACATATTCAGATAACTGCAGATTAATTTTCGAAATATGAATAAACGATGAATAAATATTGTTTTCGTTTAACAAAGCTCCAAACAAGAGGGCTGTAAAATCGTGGCTCTCCAAGCGGCACCGACGCTGATAGCCATGTAGGCCTATGTGAAACTGGGTCTTTCTCAGAAGATGAACGAGGGACAAGGGAGAGTAATAAACTGTTAAGATATGTAAACAGGGATGCTTAGGCATGGAGGAGTTTCAAAAGTTCCCTTTCGCCTGACAGTATAAGTTATGAATATGAAGGAACATGAAATGAAAGACAAACAGCAATTGTTTACCTTGGAAGCCAGTAGCGTTCAATAAGATCCTCTTTCTTCATTCTACACACGTCTCATCAATATTGCAATTTTTGCCACACCCGACTGGGTATATTTCTGACTAAAAAATCAGATTTGTCTCTCGTATTTAAGCGTTTCCTTAATTCCACAGTGTAGACCTAGCCACTTCCTGTCTCTCTCTCCTTTTTTGTAAATATAAAAATGACAAACGACCGCGATGGCCGACCGCCATACAACAAACCCCAGCCCCAACAAGAACATTCAAGACAGCCATAGACGACAAACCAGCAAAACCACAAGGCAAACAAACACATGTAGCTCCAGGACACAAAAATAAAACAACTGGTTAACGCACATGACCTAGGATTAATCCGAGGCAACTGCATAAGAGAAGCAGAACAGCATCAGAGTGAGCAGCGAGTCCTTCATCACAACAACCTGTACACCTGATGATGGCCAATTAGGCCGAAACATGCAGTGTCAATACAGAGAAGACGACGAGAGAGAATTAACCGACTTTGCACATAGACGGCATAAAAGCAAAACGCAAAGTCAGATCTATGCAGTGCAGTAGGATGCTGGAATGTAACATTATGGAAGTAAATGCTTAGTGGAAGGAAGTCCGGAGACTGAGGCGACCAAAATCATTGCTCTATAAATCCCGAGTAGATTCCACAAAGTGGTATTTCGAAAATTTTGATAGTCTATACTGTTTTCTTTTTCTTCAAATCGTCACGAAAAGTTGGAGTTTCTTGTGTTCCTTCAGTGACATCATGAGGAATTTCCGCAGTGGCCAGGTGTCGTGACCCAAGATGGTGGCGGGTCGACTGAATTATGTTGGCCGAGCGGTAGCGTAATAATTCAGTGATGGTGATGGTCAGTTGGCTGCTGGAGCGGGTATTCCAACCACAAAGAGCAAATACTCACTACAGATAATAGAGGATTTATTGATTCTTAGTGTATATTACATACAAGCGCTGGTGGACGTAAGCCTGGCCAGCCTTCCCATAGCCCCAACCCAGACAAAATGC
>NW_019739960.1:1138026-1171766 GCF_002891405.2 Cryptotermes secundus
TATACGAGCAAAGTGTTGTGCAAAGAGTTCCGCTTTTTCCTGGTTACTTCTTGCCCATGGTCTTTCATTTGGTGTTGCGTCTCGTATTGGCGGCGAGGGTTCTATTGGTTTTCTTAAGTTTCTAATGGGCTTCCAAATTGAGTAGTCGTATCTATTAAGGCTATGGATATAATCTGTAAAGGATGCTTCTCTCATTTCCTTCAATTTAGTTTTTAGTTTGTTGGTTAGCTGGTTGTATATGGTTTTATCTCTTGGGTTGTGGGTTCGTTGCCAAACCGCTCTTGCCTTTCTTTTTTTGTTCAGGAGTTGTTTGATTTCTAAGGGAATGTTGTAGATGCATTTCTGTGGATTCTGCAGTGGGGTTGATTGGATAGCGGATTGCTGCATGACTTTTGTTAATGTGTCAATGGCCAGCTCTAGGCTTTCGGGATCCTTCAGGCTTATTTGTAGGTTTATGTTTTGAGTAATTTCTTCTCTATATTTGTTCCAATTGGTGTTATAGTTGTGTAAACTTGGAGTGGTATGTCTTGGAATCACTGTTGAGCTTATGGTCATTATAATAGGGGTATGATCTGAAGATAGTTCGAAGCTAGGAGCTACGTCCGTGTATGCTAGAGAAATTCCTTTCACTACAAAAAAGTCCAGCAGGTCTGGAGTTTTTGCTGGGTCGGTTGGCCAGTATGTGGGTGTTCCGCTTGAGATGTATTTACAGTTGTTTTCCTGCATATATTTCTCGAGTTCTTTTCCTTTCGTAGTTGTTAACCTTGAACCCCATTGGATATTTTTGCAGTTGTAGTCGCCTCCGGCTAGGAACCTCTGGCCTAGTGTACCGAAGAATTGCTCGAAGTGATCGTTTTTTAGGTTGTGTCTAGGGGGGCAATATACCGCCGATATAGTTATTTCATACGGCAATGTTCTAACTTTTATTGTGGTGGCTTGCAAATGATTTTCTTCGTACTTCTGTAGTTGATAGTGGTCGATTGTTTGCTTTATAAGGATGGCTGTGCCTCCATGTGCGGTTCCATCTGGGTGGTTTGTGTAATACACATTGTAGTATGGAATTTTTATGTAGCTATCTGTTGTGAAGTGCGTTTCACTGATGAGTAATAAGTCTATATGTTGTTCCTTAAGGAACAGGATTACTTCTTCTTTGTGCTGGCTGAGTCCATTTGCGTTCCAGAGAGCTATTCTCAGAAACCCAGATATTATTTCAGTTTACTTATTAGCGTGGATAGCATGTTGAGTATTAAGCTGTTTTGTTGAATGAGTTGGTTGAACATCTGCTTGAATTCTTCTAAAAATTTATTTAGATTTATGTCCTGGGAGAAGCTAACAGTAAGTAAATTCCATGCCTCTTATGGAACCTGACGTCACACAAGTTTCTTCTTCCTCCTCTTCGCTCCCGCTTTAGAGCACAGGGCTGATTTCTCAGTTTCATTGACCATTTTTACAGACTAGAGCTGCTTGGATGGGTGATCAGCACGTTGCAAGCCCTCTACCTAAACACAGGACAACACAAACACAGAATAAACGCAAAGACACATCAAACATCCATACCTTGTTTGAGATTCGAACCGACGATCTTGGGTTCCGAGCTCGGCTCCCATGATCAGCGATGGTACATAAGTACTGTGTATAAAATAGCCCGCAAATGGATTTTACACTGAGACAAATAAATATATTCCACACAACCCAGCCCTACTTTATCTAAGATCCATTTTAATATTAGGCTTACATCTACACTTATGTCTTTGAAATGGTTTCGTTCTTTCAGTTTATCCGAACGAAACTCTCTTCGCATTTTATATCGTTTTTACATGCTACATACCCGGCCAATTCCATTCTTTTTAATTTGATCATCCTAAAGACGATCCGGTGAATAATGATATTTTAGGACTTCTACTCTTCGTGTTACTGGAATAAAGAGTGTAAAGAGAAAAGTAGGATAATGAAAGTCACATGAACTAGGGAAATTCGGAAAGCAAACTCTATTTATTTTAGGTAACTGACGTAGAAGCAGGGGAAAACTCGCGCATGCGTGGTAGCGTCACATAACTCATTACCTTGTAAACCATCACGTAACTGGTTACCTAGTGTTTGATCTTGTCTCTACAGAGTGAGTTATCGTGTTTCCTGCGATTGGTAAAGCCACAAACTGCTAAATTCGCGCTGTTATCCGCTTTCTTCTCGCTAAAA
Organism: Cryptotermes secundus; assembly: GCF_002891405.2. Classification (NCBI taxonomy): domain Eukaryota; kingdom Metazoa; phylum Arthropoda; class Insecta; order Blattodea; family Kalotermitidae; genus Cryptotermes; species Cryptotermes secundus. The sequence goes on from NW_019739960.1 coordinate 1,140,223, forward strand.
ACATGAGTGCTACGGAAATCCATCGTGAATTGGTGCAGAATGTTCAAAGACGGGTGAACACATTTTCACGATGAAGAGTGAAGTGGTCGGCCATCCGTAGTGTGTGATCTTGTTCAAAGTGTTGGCCAAGAAATCTGTGAAAGGCAGCGCTTCACAATTACAGAAGTTTCGTGTGAATGTCCACAAAATTCATGCGCACTTCTGTACGAGATTATCATAGTTAGTCCAGACTATCACAAGTTTTGCAAAAGATGGGTTCCGAAAATTCTTACGGGTGCTCACAAAAGACAAAGAAGGGCTTTGGCTTTGAATGCTTAGAGCGAAATCACAAAGATGGCGATGAATTTCTCAGTCACATCCTAGGAGTAACAGGAGACGAAACCCTCGTTTCATTTGTGACTGTTGAAACCAAATAGCAGTGAACGCAATGGATGCACACACACACACACACACACACATTCACAAACACGCCGAAAATTTTTAAACAAACGCCGGCCAGAAAGCTGATGGCAGCTGTGTCCTGGGACAGGAAAGGAGTTCTGATTGTGGAGTTCATGCTGCAAGGGACCACAGTAACGTTACAAGTGCATATGAGAAGCACTAAAATATTCTGCTTGTTAACAGCTTACCAGAGGTTACTTGCCAATTTGAAGAGGTTAATCAACTGATTTTTACCAATTCTCCTCTTAAAACGGATGATAATAATAGACTGCTGATGGTTGTGGTAGAGATGGGTAATTCAGTGACTCCAATAAAACCTATACAGACAATATTGGAACTAGGCCTACTTTTGCTAGAGTTGCTGATCTCTACAATCATTGTCATCAGCAGAATCACCAGGTAAACTCGGGCCTGCTCTTGTTACAAGGGCTTACGACGTTCCATCCTTCGCAGACCATGTTTGTAGTTTCCACCGCTGATTTACCTTGATGAATCAGCGTCGTTGCTGAGTTTTCATTAATTTTTCTGAAGTCTTGTTATGTTGCATTTTGTTTACGATGTCTACAAAGAGAAATGGAGAGTGTTTCAATCACACAAACAGCAAGAAATGATAGCCTGATGATGATGATGATCATCTATGTCGCCCGAAATGCTCTGTAAGCAAAAAACGAACGGTAGTTTTTAAAAATAAAAACCAATTGTTTGTGTGACGGAAAAAGCCTTCCCATTATCTTGGAAATGTCATGCAGTTATTTTATATAGTTTCTTTGTGTCTGTATATTTTATGTTTTATTCTTTTCTTTAACGAAGTGAATGGCACTCTACTCATAATTTGTTTATTCCTACACATTTCCCCGGCTTTTCTTAGGAAAAACATTTCTGCTGTTTTAATTCTGCTGACTGTCTCCCTTTCTTAACCTATTAAAATGCGTCTGTTAGAATAACCATCAGTGTTTTACCATTAATCAGCTCTGTACACGAGTTTCTTATGATGCATTTGAGTGTCCTATCAGCCTTAAAGTTCGGACTGAAACTCATGTTATTCATTTTCAGAGAGAAATCTCCAATGTTTAAACCCTAACGAAGTCAGGTGTTTCCAAAAGCAGAACAGCTTATAGAGAGTCACGGGTAGAAAAATAGGGTGTTGCTAGTTTGACTGAAACAATACTAAAGGTTACATTAGAGGCTGATCGCACCATGGCTCAGGCGCTTAGTCGCTGGCTTTCCACCGCGGTGGCCTGTGTTCGAGCCTGTGCCTGGTCATGTGGGATTTCTGATGGACAAAGTGGCGCTGGGGCAGGTTTTCTCCGNGGTATGCCACCCACGATCCCAGGGTCCAAGCGGGCCAAGATGGTTCATGCCTTAGACCGCGCGGCCACTGTGATCGGCTGTAGATTGCTATTTTTTTTNGCTACCGATCTTCATTCCACCAATTGGTCCACAATCACCATCATCTATCGTCTGGGGCTGCAGTGGCTGCAGTAACAAGTAGACTCACCTCACTAAGAATAACAAAAAATACATTAGAGGCCGAATTAGAGGCATGCGCTAGGTCTGTTAAATGTAACATTATTCGGTAATAACCAAGATAAATCACGAAAACCTAATCAATTAGAAAAGAATGGTCGAAGAGTTGACTCATCTGAAGAGAAAGATGAATTCTCTTCTACGTCCCTACCCGTAGCCTCACTCAATGTTGCAGTCCCTATCTAGTGGTACCAATGTGTTACGTGAAGTACACTGGCCCATGAACGTTGCCCCTGGGTTCAGTTACCCCTCTGTTTATAGCAACTCTAACCCTGATGACGATACAGCTTTGTTATTGCCCATCGGGGCAAATTACTATTTTGAGGCCTGAAATACGTTTAATAATTTTAAGATTCCCTGCCTGACATATAGAAAACACTCTTCGTCTCTATAAAAATACCTACCAGTTAATGCTATTATTAGCCTAAAGAACTAAATCGTGTATGTATGAAAAAGTTGGAATTATTTGTTGTGTAAGCAAATGGTACATATAATTACTATGTTGCTTCAGAAGGTTAATAACTCAAAGTTTCAAAAGAGCAGACCTGTGAGGATNTCGGATGTAGATACACATACTCATAGTACTCAGCGTTCCGGGCTACAGATCCAGAGGTCCGGGTTCAATTCCTGGCGCTACCAGATTTGTTCTGAGAAGTAGTGGGTCTGGAACGGGTTCTACTCAGCCTCGTGATGATAATTGAGGAGCTATTTCAAGGAAATAGCGGCTCTGATCTAGAAAACCGAAATTAACTGCTGTGGGGATTCGTTGCGCTGTCCACACGACATCCTCTGTCGGCAAAAGTTGTCACTAAACTTCGCCGACAAGCGGCGGTTGCTCGGCCGGTATAGTTCGCTTGCGAACTAAAATCACGGATTCTTTTATGGGTTTCTGGTCCTACGGCCAAACGGGCAGACGGTCCGACCGACGGACGGAAGGAAGAATGTATGGATGAGCGAATAGATTAATAGAGGGAGGGCAGTTGAGCTGCCTGATCAACAGATGGACTAGTATACAGAGTGAATGGGTGAGGTGCTGGATGGATGGATGGATGGACGGACGGACGGATGAAGTGCGGCTTAATGACCGGTCTGGCGGGTAGGCAAACAGTTAAGTACATAAACTACGCCAGAACGCGCGAATGCATATGAATACACATGCTGCATCTTCTTATGGCTGGTTGCAGAGCCAGGTCAGCTTTCGTACCGGCTTGAGCCAACACACTGTTTAGTTTCTGTGTTCACACTCTGCCGAAACCTAAGTTCGGCTTCTGACGGTATCCCTCAGCGAGCCTTAGTCTCTGGGAGAAGCTGCTTATGTAGATAGGTTTCAGACTTTGTCTTTAAGCTCAAGATGGAGCTGGTTAATGTTCACGAAATTTCTTAATCAAACAATCATTCTGTCTGTTTTTATCCACTTTCCGTCCGTCTTGAGTCTGCCTTGTTGAAGGAATTTAATCACTTAAGATAATGCACGAGCGAGATTTGCATATTCCAGTTTAGAAGCACGTCTCGCCCGAAGCAGATCCAATGTGTAAACAAGCATTATCTTCCAAGAGCAGGACTTGGTATGAATAAGGACCTCTTCAGCTTGGTAGACGGTCACACTCAGTGTAAGGTAATGTACGTAGTTCCTTGAATAGATATGAATAACTTCATGGAGGAAACGCCTTTTTCAGAACTAGATAATCGCTGTTAGCAAAGAAGTTTCACTCCTTATCATGTATATGTTCTTAAGAACCCAGTTATTGGCTCTGTCATGAGTTAGAGGAATCGAGTCCACGCCCACGCACCCACTTCAAGTTCGGGCTGCAAACCTCATCTCAGAATGAGCATCTTAATGTCATAGCACTGCCTTGGCTCATAGCCGAAACTGAGGTAAAGCCAAGTCCAGCTACTCCCTTGGAGAAGCTAACATTTTTTTTTNATATTATTTCAGTTTACTTATTAGCGTGGATAGCATGTTGAGTATTAAGCTGTTTTGTTGAATGAGTTGGTTGAACATCTGCTTGAATTCTTCTAAAAATTTATTTAGATTTATGTCCTGGGAGAAGCTAACAGTAAGTAAATTCCATGCCTCTTATGGAACCTGACGTCACACAAGTTTCTTCTTCCTCCTCTTCGCTCCCGCTTTAGAGCACAGGGCTGATTTCTCAGTTTCATTGACCATTTTTACAGACTAGAGCTGCTTGGATGGGTGATCAGCACGTTGCAAGCCCTCTACCTAAACACAGGACAACACAAACACAGAATAAACGCAAAGTCACATCAAACATCCATACCTTGTTTGAGATTCGAACCGACGATCTTGGGTTCCGAGCTCGGCTCCCATGATCAGCGATGGTACATAAGTACTGTGTATAAAATAGCCCGGAAATGGATTTTACACTGAGACAAATAAATATATTCCACACAACCCAGCCCTACTTTATCTAAGATCCATTTTAATATTAGGCTTACATCTACACTTATGTCTTTGAAATGGTTTCGTTCTTTCAGTTTATCCGAACGAAACTCTCTTCGCATTTTATATCGTTTTTACATGCTACATACCCGGCCAATTCCATTCTTTTTAATTTGATCATCCTAAAGACGATCCGGTGAATAATGATATTTTAGGACTTCTACTCTTCGTGTTACTGGAATAAAGAGTGTAAAGAGAAAAGTAGGATAATGAAAGTCACATGAACTAGGGAAATTCGGAAAGCAAACTCTATTTATTTTAGGTAACTGACGTAGAAGCAGGGGAAAACTCGCGCATGCGTGGTAGCGTCACATAACTCATTACCTTGTAAACCATCACGTAACTGGTTACCTAGTGTTTGATCTTGTCTCTACAGAGTGAGTTATCGTGTTTCCTGCGATTGGTAAAGCCACAAACTGCTAAATTCGCGCTGTTATCCGCTTTCTTCTCGCTAAAAACATGAGTGCTACGGAAATCCATCGTGAATTGGTGCAGAATGTTCAAAGACGGGTGAACACATTTTCACGATCAAGAGTGAAGTGGTCGGCCATCCGTAGTGTGTGATCTTGTTCAAAGTGTTGGCCAAGAAATCTGTGAAAGGCGGCGCTTCACAATTACAGAAGTTTCGTGTGAATGTCCACAAAATTCATGCGCACTTCTGTACGAGATTATCATAGTTAGTCCAGACTATCACAAGTTTTGCAAAAGATGGGTTCCGAAAATTCTTACGGGTGCTCACAAAAGACAAAGAAGGGCTTTGGCTTTGAATGCTTAGAGCGAAATCACAAAGATGGCGATGAATTTCTCAGTCACATCCTAGGAGTAACAGGAGACGAAACCCTCGTTTCATTTGTGACTGTTGAAACCAAATAGCAGTGAACGCAATGGATGCACACACACACACACACACACACATTCACAAACAAGCCGAAAATTTTTAAACAAACGCCGGCCAGAAAGCTGATGGCAGCTGTGTCCTGGGACAGGAAAGGAGTTCTGATTGTGGAGTTCATGCTGCAAGGGACCACAGTAACGTTACAAGTGCATATGAGAAGCACTAAAATATTCTGCTTGTTAACAGCTTACCAGAGGTTACTTGCCAATTTGAAGAGGTTAATCAACTGATTTTTACCAATTCTCCTCTTAAAACGGATGATAATAATAGACTGCTGATGGTTGTGGTAGAGATGGGTAATTCAGTGACTCCAATAAAACCTATACAGACAATATTGGAACTAGGCCTACTTTTGCTAGAGTTGCTGATCTCTACAATCATTGTCATCAGCAGAATCACCAGGTAAACTCGGGCCTGCTCTTGTTACAAGGGCTTACGACGTTCCATCCTTCGCAGACCATGTTTGTAGTTTCCACCGCTGATTTACCTTGATGAATCAGCGTCGTTGCTGAGTTTTCATTAATTTTTCTGAAGTCTTGTTATGTTGCATTTTGTTTACGATGTCTACAAAGAGAAATGGAGAGTGTTTCAATCACACAAACAGCAAGAAATGATAGCCTGATGATGATGATGATCATCTATGTCGCCCGAAATGCTCTGTAAGCAAAAAACGAACGGTAGTTTTTAAAAATAAAAACCAATTGTTTGTGTGACGGAAAAAGCCTTCCCATTATCTTGGAAATGTCATGCAGTTATTTTATATAGTTTCTTTGTGTCCGTATATCTTATGTTTTATTCTTTTCTTTAACGAAGTGAATGGCACTCTACTCATAATTTGTTTATTCCTACACATTTCCCCGGCTTTTCTTAGGAAAAACATTTCTGCTGTTTTAATTCTGCTGACTGTCTCCCTTTCTTAACCTATTAAAATGCGTCTGTTAGAATAACCATCAGTGTTTTACCATTAATCAGCTCTGTACACGAGTTTCTTATGATGCATTTGAGTGTCCTATCAGCCTTAAAGTTCGGACTGAAACTCATGTTATTCATTTTCAGAGAGAAATCTCCAATGTTTAAACCCTAACGAAGTCAGGTGTTTCCAAAAGCAGAACAGCTTATAGAGAGTCACGGGTAGAAAAATAGGGTGTTGCTAGTTTGACTGAAACAATACTAAAGGTTACATTAGAGGCTGATCGCACCATGGCTCAGGCGCTTAGTCGCTGGCTTTCCACCGCGGTGGCCTGTGTTCGAGCCTGTGCCTGGTCATGTGGGATTTCTGATGGACAAAGTGGCGCTGGGGCAGGTTTTCTCCGAGTACTTTGTTTCTGCTACCGATCTTCATTCCACCAATTGGTCCACAATCACCATCATCTATCGTCTGGGGCTGCAGTGGCTGCAGTAACAAGTAGACTCACCTCACTAAGAATAACAAAAAATACATTAGAGGCCGAATTAGAGGCATGCGCTAGGTCTGTTAAATGTAACATTATTCGGTAATAACCAAGATAAATCACGAAAACCTAATCAATTAGAAAAGAATGGTCGAAGAGTTGACTCATCTGAAGAGAAAGATGAATTCTCTTCTACGTCCCTACCCGTAGCCTCACTCAATGTTGCAGTCCCTATCTAGTGGTACCAATGTGTTACGTGAAGTACACTGGCCCATGAACGTTGCCCCTGGGTTCAGTTACCCCTCTGTTTATAGCAACTCTAACCCTGATGACGATACAGCTTTGTTATTGCCCATCGGGGCAAATTACTATTTTGAGGCCTGAAATACGTTTAATAATTTTAAGATTCCCTGCCTGACATATAGAAAACACTCTTCGTCTCTATAAAAATACCTACCAGTTAATGCTATTATTAGCCTAAAGAACTAAATCGTGTATGTATGAAAAAGTTGGAATTATTTGTTGTGTAAGCAAATGGTACATATAATTACTATGTTGCTTCAGAAGGTTAATAACTCAAAGTTTCAAAAGAGCAGACCTGTGAGGATAGGAAAACGACGAAAATATTTTACAGAAGGATTTATCTGAGCGCTTGTTTCGCCTCGGCTCTATGGAACCGTGGGCGTGAGACAAAGTAGGGAAGAAACAACAAGGAGGGTGAGAGGGTAAAAATTAAAGAACACTACCAGGTGGATAATTGAATATTAAATATTAATGAAATGGGAGTCATTCATAATAAATTCGGGGCCTCTGCTGTGAGGATGTGGAGCGATTGGTAAACGCTGGTCTGGTTTGTTGCTCTCAGCAACTCTGGATTTGTGTTCAGAGAGGGGAGACAGAGCGGAAATACCAATGTCATACTCCTAATTGTTTCATTTATAATATACTTTGCCAAACTTTCCTGTTTAAGTGTAAAAAGTATACTTTTATACTCTTTTTAATGCTGTTATGTCATGTACCCCTCAGTGTCCCGAGTGGCCTCGTTTCTTAAAGTTTTCTGGCCAAAATTTATATTTAGGATCTCCTGTTTCCTGCCCGCAGCAGGTCCTTGTATCTCATTCTAATTATCTGGCGAGGAGTACAAACTTTGAACGTTCATCATTCAATTTTATCCATTTTTTTCGCTCTCTTCCTCTGAGGTCCAAATATTTTTTTCATCACGTTTTTCCAGACACCCTTAATCTTTATTGTTCTCTTAAAGTGGCATACCTATACAAATCAATGGGTAAAGTTCTAGGTTACTCTCGTATGTGACGTGACACCATATACTTTGTCAGATTACTACTAATGTTTCATTTTGAAGCCTGACCACAGTTTCGTACTAAGGGCTGTGAAAATCTGAAATCAGAACTGGTAAATGCGTGCTTCTAACTAAACCTCTCCACTAATCACAATGCATTTCCATTTCACGATTTGTACTCTCATAATTGACTGACTCCACGGAACAAAATCCGTTTTGCGAATCCAACAGTTCCTCGTCTCCTCAAGACATTTGTGCCTTTCTGTGGAAGCCGAAGCTGCATTATCAACTTCTCACGAGCCCGCCACTGCTCCCGAACCTCAACGAGATGAATCCAGCGCACATCCAAACGTCTTTCCTTTACATTCCTTAATCTTATCCCAAAATGGTTTCTGGCCAAGGTAATCTTCAGTGGCTTTGACTCGAGCATTTTGAAGGAATGCAGGAAGCTCAAAATTGATTTCTTCGCCATGCAGAGACATTTACTGCGTTGTACGGGAGGCGGCATGTTGGCACGTAGCTGCGTCTCAGTCCCCTAGCGCCGTTCCCTCCCCACTTCTCAATTTTCCTGCAGGCTATTAACTAATAATCTAGTAACAATTTTACAGCGCTGTTAAATCTGAGGACTCGAACTTAATGGCGCTCATCCCACGAGGTAATTGCATACCTAATTTAGTTAGCAGGCATCACGTCTCAACCGTCACAACCAGGATCCAATGTGGCTGCCAGTCCCTTGCATTAGAGGCGTCACCATCTGCATGAACAGAAAAATGGAATTCATCTCCGTGTTTGGTATATTTTATTATAACTGTAAGGCCTAATAAGACCAAGCGAATTCGCCGTACGGTTCGTGTTAGAGAGTGTTGTAGGGGAAAGAAATGGTCAAGGGTTGTCTAAACAGAAAGCTTACCTCATCCTGTTTAATCTTTCCAGGCTTTAAACTGATGAATTATGTAATTCATGGACGAATACTACAAGAGTGTTTGAAAAGGGAAAGTCGTGGGGGAAGTGGTAGGGTTCGTACTTAGGGAATGAGAAAGAGAACTGCGTTTCTAGAAGGTTCCACAAAGAAGACACGGACGGTCATACCAAGTCCACATCAGCTTACTACAGGGAAGTCCTCCATAGTCCGAACAGTGTCTGTAGCCTGGTTAAAAGAAACACTTCATGGGTTTATAGTTTGCTTTGGGGGGGGGGCGCTAAGTGTTTCGCATGCATACTGAATGGTAGCCAGCAATACAAAAACTAAAGACCAGAGATGTTCACTGAGTTTACCAGGTCTGCTTATGACGTCAGAATCTCAACTGAATATTACAAAAGTCACTTTCTTCCGCACGGAAAATATGAGGACAAAGTCCTCATTACAGTTCCAAACTGTTTAAGGACATGATCGCTAGTAGAATCTAAAGGGTTGTGACGGTGGTATATAAAACTCGGAATTACTGGACTTTGTCCATTGTCCGGGACTGTTTCACAACTTTCTCCAATTAGGTTTGTTGCATAAAATTTCCACATACTTTTTTCTCTTAGTTTCAGGTCTATGCTTACTTCATCACAACTTTCATTTTACATTTTTCCTCTTATCTCCCACTGACAAAGACTGGTCATAGGTATTTATATAGCTGTAGTTGTGCTGACACAGGTTCACCCGTGTGGAGGCGGGGTCGAATACCTCCACCGTGACCCTGTGAGTCGTAGAAGGCGGCGAAAAGAGAAATCTCAACTCTGAGACACTAAAGTATGGTCGCGAGTACCAAGGGAATTGGACGCGAGAAAGACTGCGCTGGCAATGGCCAGCAGCATATACAAAAGACAGACCCGTCCTCTCCTCAGAGAGGGAGACCCATAAGACAAGACCGTAGCTGTCAAACAGTAGTAAATATCTGGACATGAGCCCCAGATGGTGCTCGACACCAAGACTTACTGACTGACTGACCATGGCAGCTATACAGGTATTGTCATTTCATTCACAAATTGAAGAAGTTAAATCCTGAAAGAGGAATAAATGTGATTAAAAATAAATATTGTAATAATTATCAAATTCTAACAAAGTGGGAGATTATGTGTTTTCAGTATAATAATGCTCCATTTCAAGAAAGGCTGCCTGGAACTCACTATTAAAAGAATTCTCTAATAACACGAATTATTCTATAGTTACATATTTGTAGTGAAATATTACAGAATATTGTTGTTTTCTTTCTTGGCACTATAGCCCCAGTGGGCCTAGGCCTACCTCCATGAACTCCGTTCACTTCGGTTTTTCTAGATCTTACACATACGGTAGGACTACTTGGGCGAGTGATCAGCTCGTCGCAAGGTCTCTACCTGTACACAAACACAGAAAAACGCACACAAACATCCCTGCCCTGAGTGGGATTCGAACCCACGATCCCGGGTTCCGAGCTAGCGAAGACAGTGCACGCCTTAGACCACTCGGCTACCGTGACTGGCACAGATTATTGTTTAGGGCATACATATTATTTCTTTCTTCGTTCAATACTCGAAGCTGAATCTCGGTTTACAAGACTAAATTTATTTCCTTCGTGTTTTGTTAGTACCGCCTTCATATGGTTTAGGCTCTCAAGAGAGGAATCTTGCGAGGGAGAAGAATTATGCTTAAAGATCACTTCCTTTTCCCCCGTCTGGTGTAACGATGTTAGAGCCATATTCCAATCTGTGTTACAGGCCTCAGAGGTCCCTGAGGTGGCGAAAGAAACGATAGACATAAAGACACCTCCTGGCTTGTATGCAGTGTTGCCTAACCCCTCGGCTGATACTTTCAGAATCAAGTCTTTTAAGCGAGAATTTATTAGTACATTTAGCGAATGACTGGATCGTTTAAGAACAAATGAATACGAAAAGAAAGCCACAAATAACGGCAGTGTCCCTGCCAGGAATCGAACCGATCACCTCCCGAATATGTATCAAGTCTCGCCCAACTTACTCGGCTAATAGAGACATGATTAGGTAATTTATTGGAGATCGCTCACAGAATTTCGAACGTATTGTGCTTATTTAGTCAGTCCCTAGTGTAACTGTCCAGCTTATGGTAAGGTCAGTTGATGTTTGTGTATGGTTAGGGTTTTGTGAAATTCTTCACTTTCGCCTCACAATTTCAAATTTTCCCCCTGAGACAAGCATCAAGTTGCTTGGATCAAGCTTGAAGCCAGCTGCCCATCCGTAAATCAGTCAATTCAATGCGTAACACAAGGCCGAGTCCTTTAGAATTTCTAAACTTGACAGGGGAAGTCATAATTTTAGCAGCGTCGTTTCCTGCTACCCCAAAATCTCAGTTTGACAGCCACGCAGCAGGTGGCAAAGTTCACCCCTAAACTGTACACTAGTGGATATTCGCTTTCCTAATTGGAGGAGAAAGATAAGCAACCTCCCAGTCTGCCCGGTCCAGCCAATCATCATCTGAGGTGGGAGGTCCTTTGCCTGAATTTTGGGTAACCAGGGCAAATATTTACCATTCAGAGGGTGCTTGGCAAGGAGGACTCTGAAATTTACCTTCACCGGGGGTACACGTGTTCTGATCCCCTTAAACACCCCCTGTGGTGACTATCACGTGTGCGTCTCAGTGAACAGTAAGGAAGCCTACATCCACAAATCTGTGAAGTGTCACTACGGTGCAGTTTCCATTTAAATAGTGCAGGTTGAATAAAGACTTCAAACAGTTAATTGGTGTTGAGGTGATTTCCCTACGCCTAAAGCCCCACTAATCACCCAAGTCGTGGCCAGTCAACACGCCCTGAGAGGAGTTCGATTTCTCTACTAGAGCTAGCAGAACCAAAGACCGGTTACACTAGATTACGAAACATATAACTCCACCAACTGCTGCTTTTTTTCAAAATACGGCATCAGCACTGTTCCCGTGCCCCGTAACAGATCCGATCATTTGTAATTACCTTAAACTGCACTTGCGGCATTTGACTGACATTAAAACCCTGTCGCTAATTAATCCCAAGGGACGCTAAACTAATAAATAAATACAAAACCGGACTAGGACATTTCCATGCTCTGCCACACGATCTCATCTGCATTGTAAAAAGGGACCAATTACCTAGCGAATTTAACCGTCGCCTACGGATGAAGTAAAGCCGGCCTGGTATGAAATAACGAGTCCTGTCTGTATGCATAATGTATGAAGTGTTAGTGATTCCATTCGCCGCACCATTTACACCAGCCAGCAAGGGCGAGTGAAGAATATAAGGGTTGTGAACAAACAGTGCAACAGCGGTCGGGCGACGTGCCTTGCATTTCAAAAGAACCTGCTATGTAAGATGTAATAAATTGCAAATGTTCTTATCCGTGATCAGAAACTCGTTTAATTATCGCACAGAATTAACCCTTCATAGGAAGTGTACTACCGCCTTTAACATTGAAAATATTGTGACATGCGGGCGTTTCTAGGAAACTAATTGTTAGACATGTTTCTGCGGAGATACGATTCTTGGAAACAATCCATTGCTGGGTATCGGACCAATAAACACGGGGCTATAACAATACGCAACAAGAATGAAATGTGTTTACTCTGTGGTCCGCGCTGAAACTGTTTGCTAGGCAACTGCATGGTGACACGACTCTACAACAGTACTTACAGTGAGACTGTTAAAAAGCTGTTGACAGGATAGGACTAGTGAAGACTGAGGAGACTCAGCGTGTCCTAGTGATTTATGAAGTGGGTAGATTAGCGGTAGATCTGTAATTAATTGTGATTAAGAGAGATTGTAGAAGAAGGTATTAATAAATCTAATTTAGGGAGATTGTAAAAGAAGGTGTCAGTAAATCAAATTATCCAATCCAAAACCCGTTACTGTTGGTCACGGAGCCATAAACATATGACAATATTGTGCTCAGATGCTATGATTCCAAAAATAAACAATGATTATTTTCCTAAGGTCATTACCTGGCCGATCCTTGTAATGCAGACTCAATATGTTTTCTATAACGTTAAAACCGATTTCTACAATATCAATTACCGTATTTACGCATGTATAGGCCGCGTGCGTGTATAGGCCGCAGCACAATTTTCAGACAAATTATAGAAAAAATAATTTTCTTGGAATATTATTTCAGGAGTATTACACCCTGTGTTACTAATTATGAATATAATTTTTTTAAAATGAAGTGTGATTTCGAATATTTCGAATATAAGCCGTACCCCAGTTTTCCTCTTGAATTTTTGGCAAAAAATGTGCGGCCTATACATGCGTAAATACGGTATATGAAACTGAGGCTTGAAAGGTTTACTGCATAAGAAAAAAAAAGGGTAATTTAAAAATCCCAAACGCCCTTTTCGGAGACAATGTATTCTTCATGTATCCGTAAACACAACAATTCTACAGTTAACAAACCAATACCACTCTTTACTGGATTGTTTACCGATATGGATCCAGATCAATGATTTGTAATTTTTTTCAGATATAATCAATCAAGTTAAAAGATCCCGAAAAATCACGGAATTAATCTAATCATAATTTTATGACAATATTTTCATTATTTACTAAAATTAATTAGATTTCCAAATATTCTACATTTTGATTACGAATATAAAGTATAATTACGATTTAAATGGTTCTCATACACGCAGCCCCTCTTTGCTGCTCTTTATAAGGGGCCATTTAGTTTACGTTTGTATCATTGTGTCAGATTCTGTACCGTAGATGAGCTCTTCGTCAATCTCGGTATTACACGTACTGTGTACAGAGTCTCTGAACGCAAAATCTGCATAATTGCACACCGGACTGAACTGTCGTTACAGAGATTCTGCACCAAGTGTCCTACATCCTCAAGGCAGTGAAGTGTGACCGCACACAGGACAATAAGTGATCAGCCACGTGTTCGGGTATGGCAGCCCTCCTGCAGCTCAGTCAGAAACTCCTCGCTCTCACACCCATACGGACACTTGTTGCGTGATGAGTCGGTATCAGTTAGTACGCAATCCGTTACCGTCTTGTGGAACGCCTGCGATGTGCAGAATCATGCAACCTTGCGCGACATTCTCGATGATGATCGGCGTGTCTAACTTTAGCATGTCTCAGTAGTTGTCGAGACCCCTTTAAATGATGCATTCTTCATGTAAATAGTTTATCGACAATAATAACCCCCATGAGACCGCCTCTGTGATCTAGTGGTCAGAGTTCCTGGCTACAGATCCAGAAGTCCGGGTTGGATTCCCGGCGCCACCAGATTTTCTGAGAAGTAGTGGGTCCGGAACGGGGTCCATTCAGCCTCGTGATGATAAATGAGGAGCCATTTCAAGGAAATAGCGACTCCGGTCTAGAGAATCGAAATTAACGGCCGGGAGATTCTTTGCGCTGACCACGCAACAACCTCTATCAGTTAAAGTTGGCACTAACTTCGCCGACTAGCGGCGGTCGCTCGGCGGTATAGTTCGCTTGCGCACTAAAACCAGGGAGTTTAGTTTTTTTTAGTAACCCCAATAAAAGTATACTGGAAATTCTAAGGAAAATTAAACGCTATGATCAGGACCGTTGATCTGTTGGTGAGATTTGAACCCCAGACGTACCGAATACAATATGAAGCAGAATTGCTATCCAATCGAACGCTTATATCAACTGCTGAGGAAGGAGATCTCAAGATGATGGAAGAGCAGTTCTGCCAGAATTCACAGGCGGACATGAAAGAAAGCACTGCATTCACGCGTATTCCGAAGCTTAGTTACTACGGCGCCTACATCTTTCGCACTAAAGTTATGATTGTATATTTGAAGCACGAAGAAGAAAAGAGGGAGTGGAGAAATTGGGGGGGGGGTTGAGAGATCTGCATTCATTAAGATCCAAACTGATTTTCGTTGAAGAAGGCTCCTGGGCAGTGCCTGATTGCCTCTCTGGCGAAGGTAAGACAGACATTATAGGGCTTCGAACTGGTGGAAAGTGGACTGGTTTGTGACTATGCGGCAGAGGAAATAAGCTGAGCTGAGTATTTACTGCTTTAGAACGTAATTTTGATATTAATATTGGAGTGGGGGTTGCAATAAGGCGAAATTTTGATGTTAAGTTTAGGAACACTGTGCTAGGGAGAAAGTCTGACACATTATTGATATTGGGCATGCTACATTATGGCAAAATCTCAATATTGTCACCTTTCAATATCAGTAAGAGCGTGTTTATTGTGCCGTTGCGTAGCAACAGATGACATCTTCTGTTAAGCTGTTCTTTCATGTCATAATACTTATTAGCTTTGGAGGAACCGCTTCAGATGCATGAGTGAATCTTCGAATTTTGGGAAAAACACGGCAGTTCATCTAGAGCCGAGAAGAACCATGGGAAATTTCGAACGGGTAGTTCGGTTGCAGGACTTTCGAAATAACATCGAATTCGGGCATGGAATATGCGGACCGAAATGGCAGTCCCTTTTTATCGCCTTGCCTTGTTTCGAAATATGTACAGATTTGATATACAGAAATCCATTTCATGTGGATAAGTACTGAACAATGTCATGCCACACTACGGGAGGGGGTTATAAAACGCGTCTTATAATGACCGATTTTCACCTATATCTCCTTTCTAAGATGATATCTTACTTATTCAGAATATCTGGGATATTTTAAATGAATGTGAAATATTTTGGAATGTATACCCACCTTGTATCCACTCTTCATGGTTTATTTCAGACGAGGATAAGTTTGGAGGTTACCATCTTCAGAGATATGCCGTCATGTAGCCAGGTTTAAGTTTACGGAAGTTTAAAAGGAACGTACTGCCTCCATCTTCAGTGTCGAAAGTAAGCCGAGGAAGCTTTATGGCGTCATATCCCGGAAGCAGTATTGTTCATAGATACCGTTGTGAGAACCTCAAATCTCATGTATAGGCTTATTTCACAGAGGTTTGTTTCATGTCTCTCCCTTTAGGTAATAACGAATTGATCTAGGTGACATCTATATGTGGAGACTAAAAGTTATCGGTCTTTAGCAACTGATTTCTGCCAGTGCCTCTTTCGAACGATTTCTGCAAGGAGCAGTTCTTTTGTGATATTTGAAATGAGACTTTTATAGAATTTGCAGCGTCTAAAAATATTTGCATTCATCAGGTTAACAGTTTTGATACACCGTCAGGTTTTCGGTTTTATCCAGCGTACGGGGGTTGGTCGATATAGTCTGGACCGTCCGGTATGCCTTCAGAACTTTGGTTTCCTGGAGATTAAACTCTGGAACAAGATACTAAGCATATACTCTCCTCTGACCTACAGGCCTATCTCAGGTAACTACTCCTAGTATTTTTATAATTACGTTTAAATTTTTTATTATTAATTGCTGATATATCCTTTACCTTTTTCTGTACAGAGCGGTTAGCTTACATGAGGAATCGGGAATGCTGTTTATCGGCTACGGGATCCTGTTTTCCTAATCGCTGAATCTGGTATTTTTCGATACTTACCAGTTCTTCATATATGCGCTTGCTAGCCACTTGAGGTAATTAGATTCATCGATGACAGTCAGTGTTACATTTAAGCTGCGCGCGCAATAGGCCGAGCAGTGATTATCTCACTCGCACTTTCTTCTTTTAGTTTAGTGTACAGTGAATTTAAATTGATAAAAGTAAAATTGAAAAAGTAAACTACAATTTTTTTATATTGTTTGGAGCTTATAAGTTTAAAGTCTGTTATGAATCTTTTTAGAAAATTGCTTCTCACCCACCGGGTTGTCCAAGCCAACCAGATTGCCGCTCAGACAGTACCATGGCTTGGGCATTGGTATCCCTGGCTTAGGCGAAAGGTTGAAGGCAATCCTGTTCCTTTAGGCTTTTGAGTTAGTATGGGTAATACTCTTTTTTTTCGGAGGACTTAATTTCGAAATCTCCGCTGTCGACGTGCATCTAAAGATCATAGACCCTGACAGAGGTGCAGTTCGTCAGTTTGAACCGGAGGTGCGATTTATACGCAATTAACACCAGATTTATACTAAAGGTACATGATTTTTAAATATAAGTTGCTTGCGGACTACAGGCCACGGAGTTTTTTTTTATTTGCCTTAATCTGCACTTTGCTCTCCACAGATAGCAAACAGATGCGTGTGTTCGATGTCTAAACATTCAGTTCCTACGCCCAAAAAAACTCTATTATAAATACAAACCGGTTAATGCTGTTAAGGAAATGAATGTCTATTTAATTTCAGTTAAATTCTGTTTTTTTCTGTGTGTGTTTTTTTTTTTTTTTTTTTTTTTTTTCAAATCCGATACTACATAATTACCTAGCAGTGGTTTCCGAATCCCTTTATTCTGAGGTTCCCCTGATGTAACAATGTTTGAGGACCCCCAACCTGTATAGAAGTCGTAAAATGAGTTGTAGAAATACCGAAGAGATAATTACGGTGAACATGAGGAGTTTCTTCTGCTATATTCTGTTTAATGTGACCTTTCCTTATCCATTAAGATACTATAATTAAGCAACTAGTAGTTTCGACGACCGCCGCACGGCAGCCTCACGGCCGGGGTTGCAAACGGGAGTGGATGCGTTAGATCCGTCTACATGGTCGTACTTTTCGACATTCACGAGGCAATTTCCAATGCTCAGACATCGTTTCCAGAAACTATACATGTAAGAATGGTTTCACGTGTCTACGTCCCTTTTAACACACGTGGCCATTGCCGAGTGCTTTTCTACTGATCTTGAGAGTGTCAGTGCTGGACAGGAGCGTCTGCCCGGTTCTCAAAAGAGATACCCACCCCTTCTCACGTCCCTCCTGGGTAACATAGCTCAATTTTTTGGAATGTTTGGGGATTAGAACAAAAGCACATTTCTATGCTGATAGTCGAGCCGGAATATCCAAGCTTACAGCTATTCGTGTCCCTCTTTATGCCACTTACAGTGTTTCTGCCCTATAATAACTTATGAACCACGACAATTTGTTTGAAAACCATGCCAATAGACCATACGCCACCTGTGCGTTACTGTTTTGTTTGAATTCATTGCTGTACCCTGTGTATCTTACAATTTCATGTCTCATATTTACAGTATGCTTTGTTTCGTTTAATAATTTGCGTTTAATTTCAATTTGATGGTGTTATGCCCTCGTAACATTGTTTTCCCTGCTGATTCAATTCACTCTGATTAATGCGGAGAGTTCACCTTTTACATGCTTTGTGCTTTCATTTGCTGCTTTGTGTCATATGCATCTGTCCTCCGGGATATAATGTTTCACGCCGTGGCTTTTATGACTATTGGTGTTTACCAACTTACTCTAACAAATGTAAGCTACGAACTTCCACTTAAACAATAGGTAAACATTCTCCATACAGCACAGCCTTCCTCCCTCCTCTTCTCTGAACCTATCACTGCATGTCTGCATGTCAATAACAAACAGCACAACTTGTACCCGACAGAGCGAAGCACCTCTCGTGGTAGGATGTAGAAATATCAAGCATGACGTAATTTTGACCCCCTGTCTAGGCACACCCAAGACATGTACAACGCGACTTCTCATTGGTGCGGCTCGGCAACGTCTCGAGGATCCCGAGGTACACCAATGAAGGACGGAACGTGGCTTGTAATTCGATGTTATAAAATTTTGTAAAGTGGGCGAAGAAGACTCTCTTACAGTTCGTCTAAGCAAAGAATTTTAAATTTAAAGCATAGTAATCAGACTGGAAAGTAACACACTTCTGCATTTATTTGTCACAAGATACGGACTTCACAAGTTGTCTTCTTTCCGGGCTACGAAATACACGATCCTACCGCCGTCATTCTAGGTTGGCTATTTAGGCCTATATACACAATCGAAATGCATTCATTTTCGTGAGAAAATCGTAACCCATATGCCTTGCACTTTCATTATGAGCTGTAACAACTACGAATAGAGTGTTCCCTTACGAAAAGCATACTGCAGATATCACCACGAAGCAAGAGATCACCACTGACAATATGTGTTATTTGTAACTGATACAAAACTGATACTGTCCCTCTTTTTACAATTGTAAAAGGAAGGACACATCACAAGACACAGTATACACAAAATATAGGAAAAACGACTCCCATAGTGGAAGAATCATACAATACGCGAGTTTGAATTAAGACGATAAATCTTAACAAGTTTTAGAGTATACAAATTTTATTATAGTTGATCAAGAATGTACATTTTAAATAATTTTATGAACGACACATGATGGCGAGTAATGCAGTAGCTTAGCGTAAATAACGCACCTGAGGATGACACACTGATGCCGAAACATGTAGTGAAGTTACATGTGAGATTGAGTGCACTACAAGACAGCCAATACATACATATCATGGACGAGTTCTGAGAAATGACACGTATAACTATCTAATTGAGATATGAAAAGTATAGATTTTCAGAGAGATAATAATAATATATCAGTTTACTTTTTGTTTATAGTACATGTAAATAATAATACTAACATTTATACTATATTTAAAAATCGTTTGGGGAGAACTTTCCTGGCTCTGAATACGTCAACATCCCTGCGGACAACAATAGCAGCTGCTGCATATCTAGCAGAGGGACAATTTTTACATGAGGAGCAAACATGGATCAATGCGAAGTCTCTGATATACCGAGCAGGAACTCGGAGACCAACAGTTTCCAGAACAGAAGGGCAGAATTTCGAGCCAAAATAAACTTGAATAAGAAAGAGAGCATCCAATAATTCTTGTGTGAGATGGTTCAACGTTAATTAATAATGCAACAATATTACGTTTGCCCGACATATTTTCACTGTTGCAAGATTCATGTGTGGCTAGATTCAAACAAGACGTATAGAAGTTTGTTAGGCATGTTTCCGCCATACAAAAAAATACTCCGATTGCGAAATTCTGTGTTGTGACACTGTGTGGTCTTAAAGTCGGATTTCGAAGTTTCGGAGATATACGCTGTCTGTGCTTTTATGGTTGAAGTGTGTAGCTTAACGAATCGATTGGGTTGTATAGAGAGGTTACAAAGAAGGTGTTTAGTCGGGGGATTCCTCGTCTCCCAGGTGTCTGTGATTATCTTCCTCCATTCCCTCACTCTCTCCTGTGGGCCTGAATCCTGACCATTTAACCCTACACACCTCATCCCCAGTGATGGAGGCAGCATGCTCCTCCGAAACGTCGGTGTCACTGCACCGGTCTTATTCACGCCTTTCATCGTCCTGACTCCCCCGGTGCATTAATTAGGACTGGATTAGCTCGGGGTACGTTCAGGATACAGTCGGATACGCACTGGCGGGAGTGGCGAGGGAGCAAGGGACGATGATAACGCCAAAGTGGTTTGTTAGCTGAGCTGATACTTCAAGAATAATTATATTAAATATTGTGACATGTAGAACCATTGCTAGGGAACGCCTCGCTAAACAAGGCCGAAACAAATACTCAACCAAAAATAGAGTAGACCCATTTCTAGGCGACACTCGGAATACACGCACACCATAATAGAACCGGTGTCGCAGGTGTTTTCTATGTGGTTCGCATATATCCACTGCTGGGCAACGGATGTTTTCTATACTGTGGTTCGACCCGAGTCTGTATAACGAGAAACCAACAATTATTGCCAGTTCAGTTGTCAGTTGAAAGTCAGCCTGTGGAGAAGGAAGATTTTATGTGTGCTGTAGTTACAATGAGACTGTTATAAATCCGTTGTCAGGATACGACTAGTGTCATAGTGATTTGTGAAGCGGGTAGATTAGCGATAGCGCTTTAATTGATTGTGATTACGAGTGATTGTAAAAGAAGGTGTCAATAAATGCAATCATCCAATCCAAAACCCGTTATTATTAGTCACGACCATAAACACGTGACAATATGCATTCCCACAGTTCAAGCAAATTATGCAGCAGATAGAAATACAGTGAAAGCGGCTGTTCTGCAACGCTGTTCAATAGGTGTCATTACCCGCGTATTTACCATGCACAGAAGAAGCTTAATGTTGCGTTGCATGAAAAAAGATGTTGAACCGGTCGTCAGAGCAAATGACACCCACGCTATTGGGCTGTCTGTTACACGTACAGTGGAATTAGTGTACATTTCGTGTTTACCACAGGCCCGACCCAAGTGATGTGTCAATATTATTTTAGTGTAATTGTCAGAAGAGAAACGCGCGAACAAAGAGTACCCAGTGGTAGCCTTAGGGCCACTCTGTCCACATCCGTAAATTCACAGGTAAACAGAGTTCTCTGACCTAGCCTGTGAACCTTTTTTCATTGGTCAGAATGCAAATAACGGACCTTTGCGAACTTGGAAAGCACAAAGAGTGACCTGAACGTGTTTTTATGTTGTTCATTTCTGTGCAACTTTTGGAAATGTGACAGAAAGGGGGGTTTAATTCTGTTTCCATGTAAAGAGTAAAGGAATCCCTGTAATAGGTCGTGGAGGCTCATAGGGTTGTGAGATGTTGACGTTCCCACATTTTCTAGACATTCAACTCATAGATGGCGGCAAGGTTGTGAGCCCTACCCTCCGGCCGCCCTATTTTATAATAATAAACTGTCATTATCTTTAATGAATCTATTTGCCCTTCTATTCAGACGATAACAATTTTCTGGTACCGGTTATTCGATCTTATAATTGAACTTTGTGTCCCCCCCCCCCTGCAAATATCTACAAAATACTTTGGGGAACAGATGTTCATCTCTCCGTTTCACATAATCATGGCTTCAAATTACACATGTTAAATAAGGCTGGGCCTAGCACGCTCTCTTACTGATGCATAGGCTTCAACCCACGCCTCTGATTGCAGTGTGAAAAGTACGCCCCGTAATTCAGTTAAGCGAGTTACCAATTACATCAACGGCATTGTTCCGCAGTTATTTCATTATTAGGTACCAGATCTGATTAATGTCCAGATTCAATGTTGTAAATTCCTTCCATACAAATATTATATTTCTGGGCATTATCCATCGTCCCCTTTTTACTTAAAAACGTGTTCAGGAGACTGGATTCTGTCTCCGTCTTCAGGTAAAACGTACTCAGTTGGGCCCAATCGATAGAAGTAGTTCCTATCTCCAGACACCTGTACCAACACCTGATAGGGTATACATGCCAAGCACAGCACAAAGCATCTGCGAGAGCTAAGACAAAACATTAAAATACGTGTATTATCACGTGTAAGGGGGTACACGTCACGAAATGACGGGTTCTAGTTCGGATGATTGGATTTATTAGCAGCTTGGTTACACACGCTCTCTTAATTATGCTTAAATACATCGCTATCGCTGATTTACATAACCTCATAATCCACTGTTTCACACACATACACTAGTCCTCTCCTGGTAACGCAATTGAAACACAGGAAATAACGCTTCATATCATTCCAGATAGCTCTGCACCACAGCACACACAAAGACTTCTAAATCACACCTGACATCCTCACAGGCCGACCTCATGTACTCTTCTGTATTCCGCTCGCGTGCTTCTCTCGTAACGCGTAACTAACTCCGACTGTTAGGCCGCGCCATAGCTCAAGTTACTAGTCGCTGGCTTTCCACCGCGGCGGCCCGTGTTCGAGCCCGGGTCTGGTCAAATTGGATTTGTGGTGGACAAAGTGGCGCTGGGGCAGGTTTTCTCCGAGTACTTCCGTTTCCCCTGCCAGTCTTCATTCCACACAATTCTCCATCATAATCATCCGGGGCAGGTACAATAGGCCAACAAGTGGCCGATGTGCTGAGTGGACCCAGCTGGACTCCCCCCCCCAATATTCGAATTAAAAAAACTCCGACCTTGTCTTCGTGGTAACTCGTTCCCCATCCCGTCGTCCAACAACGGGTTGACATATCACAATGTGAAGAACTCCACATGTATGAGGAAACTAAAATAGGTTACAACACTCGCAGCTAAAAAGGGAACACACATCACAAGACACGGTTTACACAGAATATAAGAAAAACGACCCCCCAAAGTGGAAGAACCACACGCAAGTTTTAATTAAGACACATAAGATGAATAATCTTAACAAGTTTTAATGTGTGTAAATTTATTATAGTTGACAAATACGCACTTTTTAAATAATTTTATAAAGACATATAATGGCAAGCAGTGAAATAGATTAGCGTAATTAGGGCACCTGATGATGGCACTATGTTGCCGAAACATGTCATGAAGTAACAGGTGAAATTGAGTGCACTACAAGACGGCCACTGTATACATATCATGGATGAAAATCAGTGCAACAGGACGCTAAAATACATTATGAAATAGGTAATGTTTGAAATCGCCTTGTTAGAGGGAGGGTGGGAGGGTTGTGGAATGCTGGGGTCTGTATCCGTTTTCCTGAGGTCTGATTATACAATTTGGCCTTTAATATTGCTGTAGTCTGTAATTTATAAAATGTTCCTACGATTTTGCGCAGCAAAATTAACGCGTAGATTGATAAGTCTTGTCTGTAACTGGCTCAGAAAGCGGTAGTGTTTGCACTTTCTACTGCTGTGACGGGAAACAGGCTAGAGGACAGTGTTTCAGAAACTTTGCTTGTACACTAATGACATTCGAAACACATTTAAGCAAGTACATCACTTGATTACTTCCAAACTTCCTTTACTTCACGACAGGTCAGTGCGTCCAAGGTCTCCCGATTTCGGTAATCCCATTTATAGGCATTTAGCAGGATCCCTTCCTGGGGATCGGCCCATCGCGAAGTATCTACCTACACGCGGAACACAAACAGAAATAGAGTATACATATATCCTCGCACGGATTCGTACTGTTAATCCCAGTATTCGAGCAGTAGGAAACAGTATACGCCTTGGACCGCGCGAGCATTGCGATTGGCAGTAACTTAGGAACTTCTTGTATCGCACGAGAAGCCAATGCGATGCAAGACCTCTCGGTTTCTGCGTTTTGCAGCCTTGTTCAGAGACATCTGTTAGGACTTCGCGGATGGAGGATCAGCACTGCAATAATTTTGAAATAAGAAAAGGAACAGAAACTAATTGTCTTTGGGCCGGAAATTCATTTAAAGAATATTTAAAATACCGGTATCCACTTCGCAGAAAACATTCAACTTCTACATTATGAAAACGAATGCCAATGGTATATTTACGAAAATACTCACTTATTCCGAACCCATAGAAAAACACACGTACACCGTGGGAGCAAATTGAAGATTAAAGCAGATTGTATATGATTTTTTCTCATCACTTCAAATATCGGTCTAGAAAACCGGGGGAATCCGTTGCTCTGACCACGCGACACCCTCTATCGGTTAAAGTTGGCGCTAATTTCACCGATAAGTGGCGGTCGCTCGGTCGGTATAGTTAGCTTGCGGACTAAGAGCTACGGAGTTACTTAAAATATACGCCTGTTAATTTAAGTACTAATGTTTAAGTTAATACATTTATGCATGCCATTGTGCTTCAGAGGGTTAATAATAATCTCTCAGTGAGGTCAATCATAATGATATGATAAATAACAAATATTGTAATATGTAAAAGGTAAATCTGTGCCCCTACTTCTTTAAGCAACACGTCATGTAGATGCCTGGGGGAGGGGAGTTGTGGATCCAAGAACTCTTGAACTCAGCACTAGGTGGAGGTGAGTTGTTGGATTCACGCCCTTGGCCGCCTTACCACTAATGAAAAAAACGCCGATACCCTTAATTATGAATCCGGAGGGGGGTGCAAAATCTGTGTGAACTCTGTGGAGAAGAGAGGAATCTGCTGGCTCCGCCGACAGTGGGATCTCGACGTCTCGGTTGGCCAGCTAGTAATCTAGTCACAATACCGACTGAGCTGTTCCTGCCCCTAAATTTAGTGAATATCTCTTCTTTACATAATCTTGTGAACTGCTCGCATATTTTCTTACAAATTCCTTTTCCGTCCCTTCTGTATTTAAATTCCATCTTACTCCATCCCATGTGGAGGCGGGTTAGAATACCCCCACCACAGGAGGCGACGAAAAGGGAACCCAGTGCCTGGGGGTATAATTGGGACACCCTGTCACTGGGGGACAAATATACAGAGACCTGGTGCTCCAGGTTGGAGGTTGAGCGCAAGGCTGTAAAGAAATGACTGTTGCGCAATCCGAAGAGGTGAAAGCCGGTTGATCTAAATCCCGACAGAATAGACGAGTCTGGCAGAATCTTCTGAGGAAGGCCGTTACTCAGAAACGGCTGTTTCGCCTATGATGAAGATGACGAACTTATCATTCCTCTCCACTTTCTCCTGCCTTCTCTTATACGTCAAAATTGCATAAGTAATTATCAATTTAAAAACGCTATTGCACTAGAAACAAACAAAAATTAATAACCACAGTGCGTACTTTGTTATTTCAACGGCTCTGCGCGCTTTCTCTGTTGAGTTCGAATTGCTCAACGTTTGTTGATAAGGTGTGTTACCGAACGATGCGTCAAGGCATGCTGACGTGTCATGTAATCTTCCAGGCACTGAGAATAACTGCTTCCTGTGTGGGCCCAGGGAAACCTAAACTGAATTCGCTTATTCCAGCAAAAGCCTGTATTTGTACGTACAGGACACGAGTGAGAGAGTCTTGTCTGCAGTCGCTGGTAAACACAGCGCCGTACCGAATGCATATGTGTATGATGTTCATGTGTAATCCGTAGTTACAGAACACAGCAAGGAAGCATTTTGAATAATCTTTCTAAGCTGTGGAGAGGAACTTGCAGCGTCTAGCCAGCCCGGAGCATAGATTAAACAAACTGTTACGTGGTCCCGCTCGCGTGTGGATAGAGCGCAGCCCGAATTGTTTTGTATATGAGGCATGGACTGCCTGTCAAGTCAGGCCGATTTCAGCGTCAATGTCTGCCTCCGCTGGGCTTGAGATACGAAAGCGCTGCGAGTGAGTTGGTGTTACCACACCCTCAGGTAGAAGACTTACGAGGTATACACGTATGCTCGGCGAACCTGAGTATCTTTATATACTGGGATGTTACAGATCGTCCAGTTGAAATTCCTCACAAACAGTTAAGCAGGTAGAATATGCAAGGAGAAACTAATGAAGGCGATAATTCATTACAGTCTGAACCGCCGTCACCAACCAGACGTCTTTTCCGATAGTCTGGTACGACCTCAAATGATAGCCTGCCCTATTGACTGGTTCAGATTCAACCTCTGGCATAGGAACATCCGTATAGAACTGCCATTCCAAAATATTGAAACACCAAGTGCTCGGAATACAAAAGTTCTCTAATTGGAAAATTTAATTAAAGCAAACCCTCTGGTCGTGAGGTTCGTTAGAGGAGGGGAATATAGGGGTTAGCTTTGTTTTGTGTCGGTCGGTGTGCTTAATTAGCAGTGTATCCTGCCACCTACGCCCCTCTCTGTCCCTTTCTGCCATGTATCAGAACAATTTTCTGTCTCATGTTTACATCAATTATTGATACTGATATGTGAAACAAAAGACGTGATTGACATCAATACGGACACAAATTAACCCTCTGAGTCTGAACTTTATTCAGATAACATTAAAAATACAATTTCTACAGCACAGAAAACACATTGAATCTCTGTTAAAAAAAAAAGCTAGTCAGTTAATGCTGTTCAGGGAAATAATCGCTGTTTATTCTGTATTCCCATTACTGGGTAACCACCTCGAAACAAACAACGAAACATCCGTTGCTAGGTAACAAAATCTTAATAAGTAAGTATATGCAACTGTTACTCGATAACGCCTTCGTAAAGAAACACATTCCCACGGAAATGGAGTACAACAATAAACGGTGTTTTCTGCACGGTCCGTGCCAAGGTGTCATACCCAAGACAAGTTTAGAAGTTAGTTGTAATAGAGTCAGTTGTAAGGAGGTCTGTGAAGAGAGGGGTGCAGTTGAAGAATCCTCATTGTTAAAATCCGTTACCAGGGAACGACTTGTGGAAACTGTAGAAGACTGAAAAAGACGTAACGTATGCTGTAGTGATTTGTAAAGTGTGGAGATCAACGATGGTGCTATAATTAAATGTAATCACGAGTCATGTGTTAAAGTAGTCAATAAATCCCATCTACAATCCAAAACCCCGTCGAGAGTCACTGTATCACGTGACCATACGAAACCCATAAATACTGTACGGGAAAATTCAAAATGGCTTTAACATTAAAGACGGTTGTGGATATGCCATAGATTATTCCGATTAGCTGCATTTTCTAGATGTAGATTGTATAAAATTTTATTTAGATGTTGTTTTTTTGTATACCAAAGTTTAATTTCATTTTTCATTCTTGTTATTTGGAATTTTTTTGATGATTATTAGATCTCTAGTTTTGTTATGTGGATTTCCTTCGTTTTTAGTGCATATTTAGGTGTTAAGTTCTCAGTCAAACATTTATTATTAAAATATAGCTAGGCACTGACTTTGATATAGTTATGTTGTGACGGTTTTAATAAAGAAATTGTAGATTGTAATCGAACCCTACATCTTTTGATACTATGCTAATACTCTTACCATTATGTTTCTAATCTTTACTCTTTGTGAAGCGAATATCCGTTATGAACTTCTCCAACTTTGTTTGAGAACAAAGGAAACTTCTGAGCTATCGTCTTTGTGGGATGACAATCTATGGTAAAGGCAGACCCGCTGATTCATGTCGACTGATCCAAGCGCTTGCCAACTTCTTGCAGATGATAACATTTCGCAGGCTTGTTCAAGAGTTACGAACCGTAATTTGGGTGTCTTCTCACTAAACTTGGCTAACCTTGAGAAAAGAAACGTATAATCATTCAAGGAATATTTTGTGGTAGGTGTGTTTGTTCTTTGTGGTCTAGTGGTCAGAGTTCCTGGCTACAGATCAAGAGGTCCCGGGACCGATTCCCGGCTGCCAGATTTTGTGAGGCGTCGTGGGTCTGGAACTGGTTCCACTCAGCCTCATGAGGATAATTGAGGAGCTATTTCAAGGAAATAGCGGCTCCGGTCTAGAAAACCGAAATTAACGGCCGTGAGTATGCGTTGCGCTGACCACGTGACACCCTCTATCCGCAAAAGTTGGCACTAACTTCTACGACAAGCGGTATAGTTCTCCTGCGGACTACGGGTCACGGAGTTTCTTGTGACATCAGATGTTCTATTCGTTACTGCCCTTGGGCTAAAGTAGCGATTTCTTTATGCATTTAGCAAGCAACGACCCGATGGTGGATTCTCCACCATGACATTGCCCCTGCGCATGATGCGTTAAGAGTTCGCGAGTTCCTGACTAAGAAATCGATTACAAAAGTGGACCATCCTTCTTATTCGCCTGATTTAGCCCCATGCGATTTTTGGTCTTTCCAAAATTATATATTTACGGCGTGTTTCGACCACATGGGCCCATCATTTGGTACATACGACGATTCACATATATTGCTACATTGTATTTTCATATTTCATGGCACGTGAGACGTGTAAGTTTATTTTCTAAAAAATCAAACCCCTCTTCAAATAATTTAGGCGTTTAAAATTGACGTGTTGTGTGTTCTACAATGTTAGATAATTAATTGCAGAAAACAACATTTAAAACCAAACATACGAGTGTGTTTTAACATTTTTGAAAATAATCTATTTGAGATGTTACGAGTTTTGAATTCATTTGCGTGTAATACCAACAATTTCTTTTAATGTCCTCCATTTTTTCAAATCTTGTATGTTCTTATGTTCTTTTTCTTTATCGTGGCAGTATGTGTATATTTTCTGGATGCTTTTGGTTTCCTACGTAGCTGTGGCTGATGTGTATGCACTACAGAATATAGAGGAATATAAAAACAAAACAAACTCCGTGGTTTTTAGTCCGCAAGCGAATTATACCGATCGAGCGACCGCCGCTTGTCGGCGAAGTTAGTGCCAACTTCAGCGGATAGAGGGTATCGCGTGGTCAGCGCAATGATTTCCCCGGCCGTTAATTTCGGTTCCCTAGACCGGAGCCGTTATTTCCTTGAAATGGCTCCCCAATTATCCTCACGAGGCTGAGTTGACCCCGTTCCAGACCCACTACTTCTCAGAAAATCTGGTAGCGCCGGGAATTGAAGCCGGATCTCTGGATCTGTAGCAAGAAACTCTGACCACTAGACCACAGAGGCGGTCAATATAGTGCAAAGATTTATACGACTCATCATGCGTGTATGTATCTAATGTTGGCTACGTATATGTGTAATTCTAACATTGTCTGAACGATCAAAACAAGATTTGCGAGCATGTAGCAAACATTGTGGATATTAGTCCTTGACGAACAAAATTTTGGCACCGAACCTACAAGGATGAGACTTCTTCGGAACACCTAGGTGTATCCAGTTATCCAGTATTGAGGGGGTGGGTTTCCCCATGCACCGCGACTAATAGTCTATTGTACGTCCCCCTTTTAATTTCTACTGTCTCCATACCCTACCGGTACTGGTGCCCTTTCTGCCAGCGAGGTCGGCCCTCCTCTGGCAGCGGTACCTAATACTTCCCCATCTACCGGAGGCATTGGAAACTACTTGGGCGGGAAACTTTTTCCTAATTTACCTCAGAGGTCTCCTAGAGACATGAGGTTCTTTTACATGCCGTAAATCTACGACACGGGACCCACGGCTTAAAGTCCCTCCCGGAGGACTTGTTCCATGAATTTTTCTGCCCTTAAAAATTCTACCCGCGTACCTTGAGTCATGAGGTGAGAACGTTACCCCTAGACTACGGAGGCCGCTAGACCTAGGTGTATATCAGAGGGTAATATTAAAATGGATCTTAAAATAAGTGGGGACTGTTTGGATTGTATTTATCTGGATAAGGAGAGTGCCCAATAACAGGCTGTTGTGTGCACTGTAATGAACCTTCGGGTTCTACATAAGGCGGAGAACTTGAGCATCTCAGCAACTAGTAGCTTGTCAAAAAGGTTTATGCTCCATAAAGTTATCCAAACTTCGTCCGTTCCCAGCATTTCCTGTGAATTCACCAAGTGTATGTATAGCCCAGTGAATAAAGTACGATCCGACAAGTTCTGGAACATATTTGTGGTTTCGCCACAGCAAAATAAAAATTACGTAACACGCTTGTCAGGTTTTACGGTCAAGAATTAGTTTTAATCGAGTTATTTAGTAACGAAATAAATCAGCAAGTCCCAGGAGAGAGAAAAAATTGCTCAGGCACGAATAGGCTGCATGCTGAATGCACTGTATCTAGTGTGGAATACGAAGCAAGGCTCCGGACGTGTCTGCTCAAGTCTGGCGTCAAACAAGGGGCAGCTTTTTGTCGTATCGAGTGTAACGTAACGTGGGGCTGTGAAGTTTTGTGACAGAAGTTATCCAGATTTGTTATGGCAGAATGATCATCGCAGAGTGTCCATTTATGAGATTTTGTGAAAATAGTATATTTGTAGCTTTGTTGTGACAGATATTCAGTGCAGTATGTCAGTTTCTGAAGGTTTCTGATGATAGCTTAGAGCTGTTGTGGTAGAACATCCATTACTCGTACAAAGTGTCAGTTTGTAGGGGTTTTTGGCAGTTTAGTATTGTTATAATAGAATTGCAGGTTTGTTACGGTAACTTCCTTTTGTTATATCAGGATATCCATTTCTAATGGACTGTGGTAATTATTTAGAATTTTTATGGTAGGATATTGATTGAAATGTGACATTAGTTTCAGAAATTTATACTTTTTAGTAAATATCCTTTCACAACGATACTGAAACATGTGACGTAATTTAGTTTTGTTGTTCATAATATTGTCACGTGTCGGGTGGTACGCGTGACGCAAATAACGGCTTCTAGTTCGGATGATTGAATTTATTAACACATTTCTCTATCATCACTCTTTAAGTACAGGCAATACATTGCTATCGCTGATTTACACAATTTCCGCTGCAATATTGCACACGAACTAGGATTCTCGATTTCCATTATTCGGCTTCTAGCAATGGATCTCAACACAGAAACTAGGACTTCAAATCACTATGAAGTCTTCTTGTCTTCAGTCACTTTTTACTCCTCTGTCCTAATCTTTACTCAACTAATCCTCACAATTCACTAAGGACATGCTCCATTCTCGTCGTATTTTCAAGCGCTCCTAGCTTCTGAATTCACTTCTCTTAACGTCACCGCGNCTATCATCACTCTTTAAGTACAGGCAATACATTGCTATCGCTGATTTACACAATTTCCGCTGCAATATTGCACACGAACTAGGATTCTCGATTTCCATTATTCGGCTTCTAGCAATGGATCTCAACACAGAAACTAGGACTTCAAATCACTATGAAGTCTTCTTGTCTTCAGTCACTTTTTACTCCTCTGTCCTAATCTTTACTCAACTAATCCTCACAATTCACTAAGGACATGCTCCATTCTCGTCGTATTTTCAAGCGCTCCTAGCTTCTGAATTCACTTCTCTTAACGTCACCGCGTTGCATAGCACGGTCCGATTCGCGGAAATGTGTTTACTGAACCGTTGCCTAGAAACGGATTGCATAACCCCGTTCTATTGTTGCATGCGTGTATCGCGGGGTGTTTATAAAATCGTTGCATGGCAATGCGTTGATCAAATCCGTTACAAAATCAACGTCAGAGTCCCCATTTCTGAAAGTCCGTTACATTTGCTAGCATTAATAAGGCAAAATGTTCATCGCTGAGTGTCCGCTTGTGAGGTTTGTAATGTTTAGGCTGCTGTCTTCGATTCTGTCTTTAGATAG
>NW_019739960.1:1173266-1200084 GCF_002891405.2 Cryptotermes secundus
TCTCGATTTCCATTATTCGGCTTCTAGCAATGGATCTCAACACAGAAACTAGGACTTCAAATCACTATGAAGTCTTCTTGTCTTCAGTCACTTTTTACTCCTCTGTCCTAATCTTTACTCAACTAATCCTCACAATTCACTAAGGACATGCTCCATTCTCGTCGTATTTTCAAGCGCTCCTAGCTTCTGAATTCACTTCTCTTAACGTCACCGCGTTGCATAGCACGGTCCGATTCGCGGAAATGTGTTTACTGAACCGTTGCCTAGAAACGGATTGCATAACCCCGTTCTATTGTTGCATGCGTGTATCGCGGGGTGTTTATAAAATCGTTGCATGGCAATGCGTTGATCAAATCCGTTACAAAATCAACGTCAGAGTCCCCATTTCTGAAAGTCCGTTACATTTGCTAGCATTAATAAGGCAAAATGTTCATCGCTGAGTGTCCGCTTGTGAGGTTTGTAATGTTTAGGCTGCTGTCTTCGATTCTGTCTTTAGATAGTGCCAAAACGTGATGCCCATTAGAGAAGGCCAGTTCATAAGGCTATTAAATGATAATTTGTGGTATGTCTCTATTAAAAAATCCGTGGGCTGTAGTCCGTAAGCGAACTATATCGACCGAGCGACCGCCACTTGTCGGTGAAGTTAGTGTCAACTTTTGCGGATAGAGGGTGTCGTGTCGTCAGCGCAACAGCTCCCCACCGCCGTTAATCTCTGTTTTATAGACCAGAGCCGCTATTTTCTTGAAATAGCTCCTCAGTTATCATCACGAAGATGAGTGGACCCCGTTCGAGACCCACTATTTGTCAGAAAATCTGGTAGCGCCGGGAATCAAACCCGGGACCTCTGGATCTGGACATGAAGCTAGTAGCCAATTCAGGATAATAAGGGGGAATATGTGAAGGACAAAATTAATGATCTTGCAATATGCAGTAGGAAGAAGAAGGATATAGAGGAACCAGTGAATTTAGGGTCGGTTACCCTCATAGGACTAACTTGATAAATAATGAGAACGATAATAAATAAATAGAATAAGTAGCTAGGCAATGTATGTTGAAGAAGTTGCCAGTATTTAGGAATTTCAATAATATACTTGGATGCACAAGTTACCTTTCATTACGCTGAGCGAATGCTGAACCTTCTTCTGCAATGGCGGTGAGTACTTGCTGCTTGTGTTACGTCCACGCATTCAGGTCAGACCACACAACCACAACACATTACATATGGGCCTCGGAGGAGAAATAGCGCTACCCGAGTTACGTTTATAGCTGAAACCTCGCGTTTAAGAAGAGCCTTGGGATACACGTTCCAGTACAGCTACGTCCAGATATCCTGTCTTCACGTAACACCGAGATATCCTACAGCGAGGCTGATGAAAGAATAATTTCATCTTCAGTCATGCCATCTAACTTCTCCACAGTAAGTATCCGTCGTTTATGTTTTTGTTTCTTGTCTATTAAAGAGTCCCATTGTTCTAAGCTTATTCACCAAATTGTGATCTGTTTATCTGCTGTGAGCTCTTTCATCACGAAATTTACGTCGAAATTTTCGCCGACACTCTCCAGCAGAGTCATACAGGAAGAGACGTTGCTCTAAAGCATACCGCACCGTAACGAAACACACTCCTCAAACGGCCAGTATAGTTGATAACTGCTGCCTACTGCTGACAAATCTAAAACAACCCCACACATGAACCGCACTGCTCGCAGTGAAACATGATGCTGTCAAGCAGTCCGCAAGTTAATTGCCTCCCTTTATTCCAATGGTTATCGGCCATCAGACATGCTGATTCATCGGCAGAATTCGTATGCCCCTCACAGTAAGCGGCGGACCGGTCAGTAAATTTGAAAATCTCTTTGTTCTATCTCGACGTTTGCCTCGATGGACAAATAAAATTCACATAAAACCTCGGTAAGAATAATTGGTGTCCTGGTACTTCCCGAATTCAAATCGGAGGCGTTACCAACTGAACCAACAGCTCGATTCTCTCACGCCATTCGACGTCAAAAGAGCACCATACTTGACACGTCGTCTTTAAATAAGGCATGAATGCTGACAAGCGGAATGACACTGCTATATCCCCAGAAGACTGCACCTATGCCGCGAATATGAACCGCCCTGAAGCCGTTCCTGTAGGAGCCATTGGCAAGTTACGGCCCAGCTTCGCGGTGTGCGTTGCGTTCCAAGTAAGCAGCTTCCGCAATGGACCAGGTTGATACGGCAGCCGGAGCAGATTTAAGTGGAAGGACTTGTTTCTTTTCGATAAAGAGATTTCTGTCCCCCGCCTTTCATTGACGTTGAATAAGCCATTTATAGGTAATTTTGTATGCATGGGTGTTCCGTCATATTTAGTTTTCAAGTCCAAACCGCCTGGGACCACAGAGTCTAACATCCGGTGAGATCTTGCAGTCTTTTCTTAAATATTAAGGATCTGGAACGTGAAGCTGATCATAAAATTTTCCAAAGCAGCATACTTATAGTAAAATTTAACAAAATACTTTTCTTTACGCGCTCAGTCCTTAATCAAAATGAAAACAGAAGAAGCCTCAGGCGGCGTGATATGCATATGAGGTTTCATGACAGTCGGTTCAGTCATTCAAGTAAAATCAAAGATACTACCTCAACAACATGAGAGGCTGTACTATTGGTACTACTGACGGGACTCCGTTGAGATAGCCTAAGGTGGCATGATATACGTACCACATCGTGACAATTGGTGCAGGCATTCAACTAATTCAATTAATAGTTTCTTCCGCCTTTGTGGTCTAGTGGTCAGAGTCCCTGGCTAGAGATCCAGAGGTCCGGGTTCGATTCCCGGCGCTACCAAATTTTCTGAGAAGTAGTGGGTCTGGAACGGGGTCGTCTCAGCCTCGTGAGGATAACTGAGGAACTATTTCAAGGAAATAGCGACTCCGGTCTAGAAAACCGAGATTAACGGCCGTGAGGATCCGTTGCGCTGACCACGTGAGACTCTCTATCCGCTAAAGTTGGCACTAATTCGCCGACAAGGAGCGGTAGCTCGGTCGGTATAGTTCGCCTGCGGACTGAAACCTCAGAGTTTGTGTTTTTTCTTTTTAATCGTTTCTTCTAAAGTTTGAGAGATTTTAGTGTTGGTATTACTGATGAGATGAATTTATGAAGGACGCCTTCAAATGAGATCGTATGGGACCAGTATACATACCAAGTTTCATGAAGAGTGTACAGGCTTTCAAGCAGTGTTTTATTTTTACCTTAACAATGTAAGAGGCTGTGATGATATTACTGTTGGGAGGGATTTATGAACTTCGCCATTGGCGTGACTTCTTGTGGCTTGATATAACTACCTAGTTCCATGATGATCGGTCCAGTCACTCAATTCGACTCAGCCTCTGACAGAAATGAGTACCAGGAATGTTCTTGGAATATTCTTCGAGGTAAAGGGCGGCCGGCTCGTACGGCTGACAACCTTGCCGCCATCTATGAGTCGATTGTCTAGAAAATGTGGGAACCTAAACATCTAACAACCCTATGGGCCTTCACGGCCTGTTACAGGGATAGCTTTACATACTTACTTTACTTTATATTCAATGAATATAAAGGTTTTTACCGCAAAGATTTGAGAGTCTGCAGTATTGATATCACTGATATGAGGGATTTATGAAGCACGTCTTGAAATTTCTTCATGTATCGTTATTATATGCCAAGTTTCATGACGATTGTACACGCATTCAAGCAATTTGAAAGGCTGTAATGTTGGTATTTATGATGGGGGTATTTATGAAATATGCTGTTGAGATAGTCTCAGGTGCCATGATTTACATACCGAGTGTCATAAAGATTGGTTCAGACATTTAAAAATGTTTCCGTTGGGGGGGATACACATACAGTCACACACAGACAACAGTGAGATCTCATAAATGTGCATTTATTTTTTCAAAAGAAGGAAAGTAGGCTCAGATCGAACCAAATATTAATTCACTTGCTAATCAAAAGCAGGCCTAAGTATTACATTAGCTATGGCTCTTGTAGGTCATTGTCTTTCAGTATGGCTAGACTGCCTGAAAGACTGAGCACCATTGGTAGAAAGTCGCGCATGCGCATTAATCACTGATGGCTGCCTTAACGGTTAAGCTGCAAGGATGAATGGTGGGCAGAATTATAGATTAACTATGAATATAAAATACTGCTTTGTTCTCTCTTACATATGTTCCCGATGCTTTACGGACGATCTGAATAGAATAACAACAAGCCTATGGATATAGAAATATTGCAGATCATTAGCCCGCTCATGAGGCGATTCAATAGACTGCAGTATGAATGTATGAAACGAGCCGCGTGCTCCAACCCCGATCAGTACATTCATGCGTACAGCAACACTTTGATGTATACCAGAGATGTGAAAAACATGACCAGAAAAGAATTAAAAACGGACTGCAGAAAGGTTTAAACAAGACCAAGTCCACGGGGGGGAGAGGCGAGATTTATGTTAACACGTGTAGTTCGCTGTTTAATGGCTATTATTATATTGTACTTCGTCTGTCCCCCGAATTCGCCAAAATCACTATAATTCGGAAACTCGTTCGGTTTTCATCTTCAGGTGATCAGAAGAGACGGAAGGAAACCTGAAGTGTTCGGCCTGCGAACAGAGCCACTCTCAAACCGCGGTCTTTAGAATCAACAGAGGAGGTTCTCTTTCGTATCCTCTTCACTTGAAGATGGAAATAAAACTAATTACCGAAACGTTAGAATAATAAATACGCTCGGATAAATAATAAATAAATAATAAAGTTTTCCTTGTGCTTAGCTAAGTAAGCACTACGCCATGAAGGCGTATGGGGGAGTGGATGTGCAGATCTACATATTCTTGATCTCGGCACTAGCTCAAGGTGAGTGGTCAGCTTCACGCCTCGGCCGCTTTACCCTGGGGAAAGAGCCACGGTACCAATTGGATAGGAGATTGGGTGGGCCCCAGAGCCACTGTGGACGATATGGAGAAGAGAAAATTCTTGACCCTACCGAGACTCAAACTCCGACCCCTCGATAGTCCAGCCCGTAGCCAGTCGCTACAGCGACTGAGCTACGCTCGCATGGTTTTCAAAGTTGTGATTTTATACTATGTGTTGCCCAAATAAGTTCTAAAAATTTGCGACGATGGCACATTAATACAAATATTATATTTCTCGACCTTATCCATCGACTTGTCTTTATCTAATACACCTGATTTACCTGAAGACGGTGACAATGCAGTCTCTGAAACGTCGTGTTTTTAAATAAAAACATGGCGGCATTTTAAGCAAAACAAGAAGATGGGTAAGGTTCACAAACATAATATTTGTATGTGTTACGTAATTCGTAAAAGCTTTAAACTTAATTCGTATGTTTCTTCCCAGAAAATACTCTAGACATTGAACTTGCATTTGTTGGCAATATTTTGTTTTGGTTTATATTGAAAGAGTAATTTATATTACCGTACGTATTACCGGTTTCTTCGAAAACGGGTTATCGATAAACAATTTCGGCACTACATAAAATTGGCATATAGGAGCTGGGATAGTGAGTGTGTACGGGCTGGACGACCGAGGGGTCGGAGTTCGAGTCCCGGTAGAGTCAAGAATTTTCTCTTCTCCACGTCGTCCAGACCGGCTCTGGGATCCGCCCAACCTCCTGTCCAATGGGTACCGGGGGCTCTTTCCCCGGGGTAAAACGACCGAGGCGGGAAGCTAACCACTTACCTCCAGCTAATCCCGAAGTCAAGAAAATGTGGATTTATACATGCACTCCCCCATACGCCATCATGGCGTAGTGCTTAATTAGTTAAGCACAGGGACGTCTTTACTTTTATATAGTTGGCATGTGTGTTTCATTAATAATTGTAGTGTTTATTTGAAACATTATTCGGTACGGTGAAAATTTTAGGAAACAAAATAAAAACAATTTTTGACCCAGGGCCCTATGTAATATAAACAGTTCTGCAACGACAGGCTTGTATCTGCAAGCGAGCAGTGTGGGCTTATGGCGTTTGTTTATATGTCTATACGTTAATGAACAAAATTTGGTCTGTTAGCCTGAAATGAACGCACCTCTTGGAAGTAAAGTAAAGTAAAGCTATCCCTGTACCAGGCCGTGAAGGCCCATAGGGTTGTGAGACGTTGAGGGTCCCACATTATCTAGACAATCGGCTCAAAGATGGCGGTAAGGTTGTCAGCCTTACGCTCCGGCCGCACTTTATTCCCAGGAAAATTATTTAATCAATTCCTAGTACTCATTTCTGTTAGAGGCTGAGTCAACCCCTGGGCCATAGTGCGGCAGGAAGGATTAGGTCAATTGAAAAAATCCAATGACCTCATCGGGACTTGAACCCGCGACCTTCCGGCTTGTAGCATAGCTCCTCAACCAACTACGCTCTTGGAAGACGTAGGCATATACGTGAGAATAACACGACAATAATCTTCAAGGAATTCAGTGTTAATTTTAAACTGTTAGGTTGTGGGCTGGAGTAGTGTGACTCAGGATATGGATACCGCGTTGGGCTTTATTAAAGACAACAGCGAGCACTCAGGTTCCACAAAGGCAGGAATATCATGAGTAGATTGGCTATTGAATTCTCAAGGAGGATTTTGTTACATGAAGGAAGTTAGTCGTTTGTTAAGTGTGTGGCCTCCGCGATGGCTGAAGTCGGAGGAACCAGCCTCCTCCGAAACGTCAATATCCACCCACAAAACTAAACGGTATCACAACCTAGAATTATACAGCTCACACGAGACCACGGTAGTCCAGAATGTAAGAGACGCATCTGTGCTTACGAAGTATTGAAATGAATATGATTTTCGCAACTCGTGCAGTCTTTCATTATTGGCGAGGAAGGATTTTTAATTAAACGCCGTTATTTATTTCGGACCGTCGCCTCCTAAAGCCGGGATTTAAATGTGATACGATGAAGGTTAATTATCACTTCTAACAAGAATTGCAAAATTGATTTATATAAAACTTACTTCTACTCAGTGGGCACGTGGTACCATAGTTGATTGATTCACTGTGCTAGAAATCGGAATGTCGCGGGTTCGAGTCCCCTTGAAGGGGATTTTTTTTCCCAATTTACCTAATCCTTCCAGCCGCACTATGGCCCTGGGGTCGATTCAGCCTGTAACAGAAATGAGTACCAGGAATCTTCCTGGGGGGTTAATGGCGGTCGGCGCGTAAGGCTGACAACTTTACCGCCATATTTGAGCCGACTATCAAGAGAAAATGTGGGTGCCTCGATGTCTCACGATCATATGGGCCTCCACGGACTGTTACAGGATGATTTTATCTTTACTTCTCAATTCATACGTTCGGCAGTTCTCGAATTGTGGCATTCTGACCGATGTACAGGCATGACAGAGCAAATATCGTCATTTTTATTTTGCAAATGCT
The DNA here is from genome assembly GCF_002891405.2 of Cryptotermes secundus. Lineage (NCBI taxonomy): Eukaryota > Metazoa > Arthropoda > Insecta > Blattodea > Kalotermitidae > Cryptotermes > Cryptotermes secundus. Next base: position 1,180,657 of record NW_019739960.1, read on the forward strand.
CGCTCTGAACTCCCAAGAGAGTTATTCATGTGCTTCAGCGACTGGCTACTGTAGCTCACACTCAAACTGAGGTTTCTACTTCGATGCGGACAGGGATGGTTTGCCTACATGTAAACCCCAAGTTACAAAAACGCAAGCAAAAAAATCGGATTTAATTATTTAACTCAACTCCACTGGCTTACTCAAATTAGTGCTATGAATTTTTAACGTGTTTCAATTACTGAGAATGGCAGTGTGCTTGTGTGTAATTCAGTTGTTTGGAAGCGCTCTCTGTTGATTAAGTTATATTATTTGTGCTCTGGTAGAAAAAAGAAATATGTCTATTTTTGATTCGATATTATACTGCATACTTAGAGTATTTAACATTACTGTCCATCGTCTGATCCTCAACTTCCTTATTTTCACGATTTAAAGTGTGTGTGACTATAGATGGGGGTTGGATTTGTTATTTGGATTTATTAACCATTTACAGGCCGTAACTACAGATAACTATAACATCGCTATTTACACTTTTTACAGTTCACTAAAGCACACGGTCTGATGTTCTCAATCTGTTACTAGACGTAGTTACTATAGGATTCTGACGATGGAGTATAACACACTGATATGTTCCACGCCTGTAAGTGTTTGCTACAATTTGTTATGAATATTTTTCTTGTTAGATCTCATGGACTTAGCCTGGTCTCAGGTTTTTATAATCTTCATGTTTTGTGACATCGGTTTGTCCAGTGATTGAGGCTAGCTCTATCTAAGGGACCCAACTGAATAGGTGTTTTCCTTCACCTGAGGACGGAAACAGATCCAGTTTCCGAAACGTCGTGTTTTTATTTGTTATCTTAAAAACCAGGACGATGGATAAAGTCCAAAAACCCAACATATCAGTCTGTTACTAGACGTTTCCTGGTAACGGCTTCAACAATACCTATTCTTCTGCCTCAAATTTCAAGCCCTTTCTTCACAGACTCCCGTACAGAACTGACTTGTTCGCCCTAGTTGTCTTCAAGAAAACTCCTCGGCACGGACCACGTACGCTTCCCATGTGTAATCGCTCTTTTAAGCATAGGTTCCTTATCCCGTTGTTGCGTTTAACGTCTCTTGCCGAACGTCCGTTATTTCGAGGTTTCCTGCCTGGTCCCTTGAACTTCAGTTAGTACATTATGTCTAAATTGAATCTGGATGATCGATACCGGTTGTTGTCAACCTGACAGTGACCCAGACTGTTGCAAACACTGCAGTGAAACACGCCGGTTCAGCGTTGCAATTAGAGAGATTAGATCTGTTGCTTGTATCGGTGCAGCCTTTGCGAACCCTGTAACAAATCGCTCAGTCTTAATGAATATTCATTGCTCTGTAAGAAGCTGGTGTAGACAAATCACCTGTACTAATTTAGGACTCTCCAGACAAGAAGGAAGTGAACTCCTAACTAGCCGGGACGAGCTGTTAATCTTTTGCTTACTGTTACCCGTACAGATAGGACTGAATTTTAGACGGCTGAGAGGCAATTTAAGCCACTTCTCACAGTGTAAACTCACTTCTCTAAATAGAACACCGTTCCTACGACTATAACAATCCATTCTGTTAAAAATGTTCTTTTTGAGAACGGTACTGGATGACCCGGGTTCACAATCCGTCCGTAACGGTTCTGTGGTTCACAGTATCCAGTGAATAACTAGCAGTCTCCATGGGCAGACTCCTCCTCAGCTAATAAATGCGTTCACAAGAGTTGGTGGAACTGAAGGTTCATTGCGGTGTTCCCCTTTCCAATGTTAAATGGATCCAGTCCAGTCCTTGCCACTCAACTGCTTCAAGTTCCATTGTAATATTACATAATAGAAGCAGAATACCTCTTCCTCGATGTTAAAGCGACGGCAGTATGAAGTTTAATTAATTTAAAAATAAGCGAGCCCGGATAGCTCAGTATAGCGAGGGGGATATGAGCTGAAAGGTCGGAGTTCAATTCCTGGTATGGACAAGAAATTTTACCCTACTGCACACCATCCATACCGGTTCTGGAGCCCACCCATCCTCCTACCCAAAGGGTTCTGGGTGCTTTTCGGCCGGGCTGCGAAGCTGATCATTCATCTCCATCTAGTGTCGAGGTCCAGAATGGTGTAGCTATACCTCCAGTCCCCACACACCTTCATGGCTTGGTGCTGAATTAATTAAGCACAGGAATTTACCTTTTACCAATAAACATGAGAGTTTAATCTTCTGGATTTTACGCCTTGTAGGCTGGAAGAAGTTTAACGACGTTACGGAAGAAAGTAGGGGAGACAGGGGCTAGTTGTTACAAAATTTCGTGATTTTTTGTTGTGCGAGTATTAGACCAGTGCACAATGTTAGCGACATCGTTGATCTTTAAAGTAACATTTTTATACGACCACCGTAATTCATTTTTAATAAATATTTACAGTCTTTTATGACATTACATAATATAACGTGACCTAATACTGGGCCTTTCTTTACACTGCATTTAATGTCTCACAGCAACGCAAAGGCACATGTAAATTTCATTATATTTGTCTTGTTAGTACAAAAATTTCTATTGCGAGTAAAGTTTCCATATTTGAATTAATAATATATGCTGCATTGTAGACGTTCATATATAGAAATGGCTTTATGCAGCCGCTTTGTCTAATATTGTAGATTTGGTGTCAGAGAAAGATACAACTGGTCGCATGTTACAGTAACTGATTATTTAGGATCATAGGATTCAGTGGAGGTTCACGTAGGTATGAAAGGTGGAATTGGGCACCAGGAGCTGGGTGACGGTCGAATTCAGGTAGCTTCTTCCTGAACGACGAAATCAGTGGGTGAATGGATGACGAGATGTGGTAGGGGCTCAGCTTCAGGATAACAATCATCACTCTGCCCTCGATCGGCTGACGGCAATGACTTCAGCGGCCTGATGCTGCTGTCGGTGCTGAATGAACACAGTCTTTGCAAGAAAGGTGCGCTTTTGACTTCCAGCTCACACAATTACACTTTACAATTCGTAACTTTAAATGTTTTGAGACACTAAACAAATTATGAAGAGATACCTAACGCTTATAAATAACCCCCTGGTCTAGCTTGTTGATAAAGTTTCGTCATTTTTTTTAATGCTAGTGTACTGCGGCCACTTCTGGCCTATTGTGATAGGTGAGGGTGATTGTGGAGAAATTGGTGGAATGAAGATTGGCGGGAGAAACCAAAGTACTCGGAGGAAACCTGCCTCTGCGCCACTTTGTCCACAACAAATCCCACCTGACCAGACCATGGATCAAATCTGGGCCATTGCGGTGGGAAGCCAGCGACTAACCGCTTGAGCTGTGGCGCTGTCCTTTCGTCACTTATACAGTATGTCACTGAAATCACCTGGTTCAGAACGAATTAACTTAATCCTGTAAACCATGACGACGTATTAATAGAAGAACTATATACAAACGGTCCCGTGACAAGAAGACTGAACAGAACATGGCCCCAAGACATCATAAATCAATGAAATAGACTGCATGTAGGAGAAACATCACTGGATGTTTCCCTTGCAAGCCAACCACCTACAGCACATTTACTCAGTACTCTGTAATGATGTAGATTGTAAATAAGCACAATAAGCATAATAAAAAAATTAGCTTAAGTCGCCCAGGGTTTGAGTATCTAATGTATAGTTGGTTGCATATAGAAAAGGACCGCGTTACAAATACGTCTGAACCCAGCCAAGCCGATTGCTTGTGTTGGCGTCGCGCCTGATTGGTCACTTCAGACTGAACTGTTACGTCATTTAGGTCTCCTCTTCCATTCGCTGAACGATTGTCAAATTAAGGGACACAAGCGAAGTTAGGCACAGTGAATCAATAAATTCGTCCCCAAAATTACCCCTGTCAGGCCTCTTCCCAAGACGAGTTGCGACCCTCTATTGTCGTATACTCAAATTTTGGTCTACAGAATAGTCTTAAAAGTATCCTGTTACGTCCGTTAATTTTCAATTAAATGCAGAACAATTCAGTAAATGACACAGATCCTAAAATTCAATTTAAAATTTGCTTTAATAATAGTAATAATAATATACAAAAAATCAGCATTATAATCAATAAATAAATAAGTAATATTCCTAATTAAGTTATCCCTGTAACAGACCGTGGAGGCTTATAGGGTTGTGAAATTTTGAGGCTTCCACGTTTTCTAGACAATCGGCTCACAGATGGCGGTGAGATTGTCGGCCTTACGTGCCGACTGCCCGTTACCCCCAGGAATATTCCTGGTACTCATTTCTGTCAGAGGCTGAGTCGACCCCAGTGCCATAGTGAGGCTGGAAAGATTAAGTAAATTAAAAAAACACGGTAGCGTAGTTGGTTGAGGCACTATGCCATAGGCCGGAAGGTCGCGGGATCGAATCCCGATGAGGTGCATTTTTTCCAGTCACAGATCCCCGTCAGTATACGCTTCGGTGTTAAACAGCCATATTCCTGTTGCCACAAATCCAGACTTAATAACTGTTCCGTGTGAGTGCATTTGACAGCGACTGGTTCTCTATGGATGGGCTGTCATGTATTGTCATAGTTTTCATTTATGAATTCTTACCCATGCGTCAGAGAAATTTTACCTGTGTAAGGGCTGCAGTTTGGGAGTGGTGTGAGGTAATAGAGACAATAACACAGTTCCATTTTCCTTGTAGAAGTCAAGTACTTATACAGAAATATCTGTCCTTACATCGTCCTATACAAGTAATATAGTTTTATATTTCGTAATCATGATACTTCATAAAATGCTCCACGAACAGCAGAAATGTCGCTGTCAACGAAATATAAACAATTTTCAAAATGCCTGCAAGGGATCTGACCCACAAATTCAGTGCCTATGAAAGAGGGAGAGGCTGTCGAGGAGTTTTGATATTTGACTTCTATATAAATGAGACGCATCTACAGTTATGAGGTACAAAAGTAAATATTATTTTCATTTCCATTATCATACAGCCTTTCCTAATTCAAGGGGAAACAATTTTAATTAAAAGCCACCATTTAATTTTAACCGCGAGTTCCTGTAGCAAGGATTTGAATCTGGTAAGGTTAATTCTCATTTCTAAAATGATTTATAAAATTATTTTACATGAAACTTACTTCAACTTTCTCCTTCAAGTGTTTTGCAAAATCTCTATAGCATCACAGAATTCACAGAGTACTTAACAGATGAGTTTCTTAATGTTATATTTTAGCGTCCTGTTTCATTGATTTATGTCCATGATTTATTCTATCCGTCTTACAGTGCATACATTTATTCACCTTACTCTTCTCTCTTGCACTACATGTTTCAGCACAAAAGTGCCATCTTCAGGTGCTTTTCGATGTACGTCAAACTACTTCATTGCATGCCCTGTTGTCTTTATACTAAAATATATATTCATCATATATATTGATAAATTTTAAATATTAAAAATATTAAAACTGTTCAGGATTTGTCATCCTTATGTCGTATCTCAATACGCGAGTCACACCTATCTTCTTCTATCGGAGTACTCTTCCTACTTTCGTGTGTGTATTGTGCTTTGTGTTGTGTCTTGCTCCTGTGACTGCGTGTGTTTCTTAGATTGAAAGCTTGAACCAAAACTCGTTTTTATGTCTTCATATACGTTTCTTTAGGCGTGGTGCCTCTCTTCATTTTCCTCTTGGAAGTCCTCATATTTGCCACTTGCACAAAATGAGAAGGCAATATAATAGCAGGGTATGTTTCACAATGAATTGCAAGAACAAATACAGGTTTTACAGCTTTGAAAACATAACAATAAAATACCTGAATCTCCGTTGTGCAGATGCCACGAAACCCGTTCGACAAAAGTTAAATAACTCGCTGTTATAAAACAAAGACAAAGGAATTAATAATTGCTCGAGGACACGTTTTCTTTCATCCACACAGGACGACAAATTGTAGAGCGACTATCAAGTGAAGATAAACAGATGTCCACTTTGGCTTCCATTTGGTAGCTAGACGAATCACTACTGCCGAAGGTTGATTTTTAATTTGAGTTCTACTACTGGCACCCTGTAACAACTAGTTCCGCTCTCCCCTACTGCCTCTATTTTCAAGACAAAAGTAGGCGAAGCAGCAAGCAGCAAACGTCGGTAGACTTCTATCTGACTACATGTCTGCATATCCAAGAAGACAGTACATACCTCATAGAAACCACCGCGAAAACTTCGAATTCAAATCAATATTATGTCAGATTTTCCGCATGCTGCAAGTTTTTCAATCAAGGTTTGGCGGTAACATAGAGAAATTCTATCAGAAACATTCATTCCACGATCAGAATTCGGACCCGTTTCCCGGCGTGTGAGCATCCTAACCTAACGTGGTCTAGATCGCCTGCCAATTAGCCTGTATGCCTATTCTTCTACGTCAGAAGTGCATTCAAAATTTTAATAAAATATGTTAAATTTACTTCACTTCACTTTAGACTTCCTGTAATAAGGTAAAGGGACAATTAACGCCATGCGGATAACGCCACAAGAATTTGTTGGAAGTAACTCTGAGAATATCTTCGAGTGATCTCCGCGTTTAGTTTCCGTGAGCACTGTATTACGTTCACCAACTACCACTGCCACCTCCAAACCTTCGAGGTCTGTCTCAGTAGGCCGAAAGAGCTCGAACAGTTATCGCGTGTCAGTTGCTACCTTCATTTTGGGACGACTGAATATTGACGCGGTCACAGGTTAAGAGACTCAGTGTTACAGTAATCACCTGATATTATTAACGCTTATATGGATGCCGTGTTTGTTGTTCTTTCTGGTGAGAATATTAAAAGGCTTTTTAGCTGATTTCTTTTACTTTGTTCCGCGATGGACAGGAACATTACAGTTCGCCACTGCCGAGTAACGTAATAACGTCACCGTTTTCATTTTGCATCTTATCAAGTTTTGACATCAAATAAGTGACAGCTACATTTTCATTAGCACGACATAAGCTCCCTTTTATGTTGACGTCTCCAAGTTACTCTTCCTTCCCTTTTCCCATCATATACCTAGCATTCTTCCTTTATTTCCTTCTTTAGTATTTTGGTTTCAAATCTGACAATATCTCTTTTAGATCATGGTGAAAACATGCAAAGGCGTTCAGGCACAATGGTCCACAGAATCCTTGAAGTTTGTCGTGTCTGCTGTACGGTCTGGGGCTACCCTTGCAGCTGCATCCAGGAGACACTGTACTCCTCGAAGGACAATTCGTGACTAGGTTAATCGAGAGAGATCTGATTACAAGAAACTTGGACGAAATACAATCTTACCTGCGGATGTTGAAAGAAAAATCCGCCAAAGAAGAGCGCGTTTGGAAGAAGTTGGTTTTGGACTTACACGAAATCACGTTCGCAGATTTTCTGTTCAAATATACAAGGAACAAAACATACAGAATTCATGGAATGGGCGAATGTTGGGGTAAGTTTGATTTATTAGCTTTCTGAGAAGTAGCCCAGGTCTAACTCTGAGGAAAGCAGAAAATCTCAGCTATGGAGGAATAATAGGATTTAACACGGAGATTGTAGATAATTCCCCAATCCTCCGAGGCAAAATGGAGGCTATGAATTTGCATTAACGGCCTCATTTAATATACAGTTTGGATTAGACCGGACTTCAGCTAACTTGCAGTTCTGCTAGTCAGAAGCTTTTGGCTGTGGGAAGCAGCAAAAGGGTTCCTTCCTACTACTACTCATGGAGAAGAAGAAGAAACGGCGGCAGCAGTGGCCTGCAGGGAATAGTTGATTGCCCACAGCGGTTCTATATAAGGAAGAGTACAGAGGGGAAGAATTTGGAGATGCTCTTAATGCAGGAAATGCCTTTAGTATGACTCCAAAGGGATGTACTATAACAACAGTAAAAGTTCTGCAAATTTTTGCATCATTTCAATCATCACGAACTATCTGGAAAAGCCATTGTAATTCTCGTTTGACATCGAGCTCATTTCGATCTCTCTTCTTATTGAAGCGAAAAAAATTAAACATCCGGTCACTCTGTCTTTCTGCTGAATGAAGTCATGAACAACAACCACGGGACACAAGTTTTTTTCCTTCTGTCCTTTGAAATATTATTGGAATTGAGCTCTGGGCAATTACAGGAAGGAGAATCCTTGAAGAAGAATTCTCTAACTTCAGTTTTCGAAACTATTTGCCGAAACTTGAATGAAAACTGCCGCCCTATTATCTGCAGTAGCTGGGTTCAGATCTGCGGGAATTTATCCATTTAATTCTGACGTGCTACCAGAAACGGCCTTCGCGCTTAGCTCTCACTCTCTCAGAACATCCGTTACACTGCAACGTCAACCGCGGTCAAGGAACCCCATCAGGAACGGTCTGCAACTCATTTAGAAGCTGCAGCCACTCATTCGACGTCAGTGGGTCGTTCTGTCCGGGAGACAATGGCTTCTCCAAACATTGGTCGAAACCTAGTGCTCCACACCGGTCGCTCAATATTAATTCTACTTTTCTTGACTGAAGATCTCCTACAGAGTTGCTCAAATAAAGGAACGAATCTAGACACTGAAAAGACTAAAACTGAGAACAGCGATCAAGAAAAGAGGAAGAAATTGTCCTATTTTATGGGGACTGTGATGATTATTGTTTCGAATCTTATCCAACTGACGACTGGATTCAGTTTACGCAGTGGGAAGTATGGTTGTATGAAAGACGTGAAAGTGTGAGGGTTGTGTACACAGGGCTGTGTACTTTGTCTGATGAGAGATATGCTCTTAACTAGCTACTGTGATTAAGTTTGTAAGCATTTGCTTTTTAGTTTGTTCCTCTTTAAGCATTTTCTGATGAACGATTTTTCTAAGATTTACCGTATTTACGCATGTATAGGCCGCAGCACAATTTTCAGACAGAAATTATAGAAAAAATAATTTTCTTGGAATATTATTTCAGGAGTAGAACAGCCTGTATTACTAATTATGAATATAATTTTTTTTAAATGAAGTGTGATTTCGAATATAAACCGCACCCCAGTTTTCCTCTTGAATTTTTGGCAAAAAAATGTGTGGCCTATACATGCGTAAATACGGTATTTTAAGTTTGGGAATTGAGAACTTTCGAATTTTAATAATTGTGTTGCTGGTACTAATATTCCTTACGCCATTTTTTTATTTCTATCGAGTTCTAGAGGTTGGTCTAGAAGTAATCACAGATAAGGCTAAGTACGTATATGGTGCTGACTCGTCACCAGAATGTAGAACAAACTCATGACACAAAGATAGATAGCAGGCGTTTTGAATATGTGACGCAGTTCAAATACTTGTGAATGACGGTAACAAGTCAAAACTTAATTCAGGAGGAAATTATGAGCGTAATGCTAGGCTACCATTAAGTCCAGAATCTTTTGTCTTCTCGTTTGCTGTCTAAAACCATAAAAATTAGAATACACGAAACCATAATTTTGCCTGTAGTTCTTTATGGGTGTGAAACTTGGTCTCTGACATTAAGGGAGGAACATAGACTATGGATGTTGGAGAACAGGGTGCTAAGGAGAATATTTGGACCAAAGAGAGATGAAATGACAGGAAGTTTGAGGAGACCGCATAATGAGGAGCTTCATAACTTGTACTCTTCGTCAAGTATAATTAGACTGATCAAGTAAAGGAGAATGACATGGGCAAGGTATGTAGCACGAATTGGGAGAAGAGGAATGCGTATAGGATATTGATGGGAAAGCCAGAAGGAAAGAGACCACTAGGAAGACCAATACATACGTGGATGGATAATATTAAAATGGATCTTAGAGAGATAAGATGGGGTAATATGGACTGTCTACTCGTTCTTACGTACGGCCCCTACGTTGGGTGCCATGTTATTATAATCGTCATTAGCCCTTACGTTGGGCGTCATGTTATTCTCTGTAACCGTTTGCCTCTACACTTGGCGCCTTGTTCTTCTACTCGTCCTCTCGTGTTGGTCTTTGCGTCGCTGGCTGCTGGACTTTACGGACGACGGCGGCTGCAGCTTGCTTTACCCTGCTTCACTTATCATACTTACACACCTCTGATCTTTAGGGTAATGGGTTTTGTTTGGGCGCCAGTAAACTGCTACCATCAGTTTACAGGTTTATGAGAGGTGTGAAGGATTGATACGGGGGTAGCGGTTGCGGGTAGCTATTTCCGCCGGTAGAGCTAAGATTCTGTCCTCAGGCCGTTTGGCAGGGTCTCGCTCAGGAAGGGAAGTGGGAACTCCTGTTATAACACACACACTTCGTTCCACAAGACACTTTATTAAACTATTGTCCATAAGGGACGCCACTAACGCACTAGATTGAATCTGCGTCCGTATGGTTTGCGATCTGGAATAAGACTTTTTGCAGAATTTGCGTCCGAATGGTTTGCGATCTGGAATACGACTTTTTGCAGAATGCCTTCTCCTCGAAACTCTCGCAGTCGTCTCGGGCCACAAGTCAACTCCCTAAATTACGAGGATTGGTCAATTTAAAAAATGGGAGTACACTAATTAAGTATTCCCCCAATCCGTTTAGGTATTACAGGGAATTTAGGCGATAACATTTAGCGTAAATCCTGTCAGTAGCTTGACAAATGTTAAGCTTGGCTTGGGGTTGAGAGACCACCCATCTTTTAAGTTATGGGTTCAAAACTGTCACATATTGTATTCTCAAAGGATTCAGACCAGTAAAATTTTGTGTGACTTTCTAAAGAACCAAGCTCTTTTACTTCGCGTCTGCGTTGACCAGTCTTTTTTTTTTTTTCATTGAAGAGTTTGGACTAAAACTTCTTCTTGAGGGGAAGAAATAGCCCATGTACCTCTCGTCCATTTGCTGTAGGTTACAAGTAAACCTAGCCGAACATGTTAATTTACCTGGATCAAAACATGCTACTAAATTAAATACATCTGGGGTCGGCAGATCGGTTACAACTGGATTGATCTGGCTCAGGATATGGACCAGTGGAGGGCTCTTGTGAAGAAGGTAATGAACCTTCGAGTTCTATAATATGCTGGAAAGCTCTTGAGTAGCTACACAATTCGCGGCTTCTGAAGAAAGGCTCAGCTCTATGAAGTTAGTTTATTTGAGTAGAACGAATTTAGACGTGGCTGGCGTTAATACCATGTCCGTATGATAATATCGCCATTTTGCCTTTTCTCAAATTGAGGTTCCCTTTGAGAATAAGAGTAAAGATTTTAGAAACCACTGTACCTCTCAGAAATGTTAGCTTAATAATAAATTAAGATTTGGACATTTCTGACTTATTGTTAGAAAACTGTCATTAACTGAATTGGTGGCATTATTTTTCCCCTTTCTACCCTATGAAACCGTATGTGTGTCCGGTTTCTTCTCTTTGCCCAATTTCTACTTGTATTAGGATAAACCCACGCTAAGAACGAATACGTTAGATACTATCATAAATACCGAAATGCATAATAAAATAGGCCCGTTACTGTGCCATTAAAAATATGATTGTCGTAATGAAATACATATATCTATACATCCCCCTTACTGTAGTGTCAAGCTACAGACGAGCTGTGTTGCCAAAGCTTAGTACTTCACATTCAGTAACACAATAAAATGCTGTATCTTCTTACGAAAAGTGACGTTTAGTGGGGTGGGCCTAAGTCCCTTGTACTGCGGCCACTTCTGGCCTATTGTACCAGCCCCAGATGATAGGTGAAGGTGATTGTGGAGCAATTGGTGGAATGAAGATTGGCAGGGGAAACCGAAATACCCAGCGCCACTTTGTCCACCACGAATTCCACTTGACAAGATCCGGGATCGAACCCAAGCCGCCGCGGTGTGAAGCCAGCGACTAACCGCTTGAGCTATGGCGCGGCCCTGCATAACACCATAAATATATAATATATACATTGAGAAGTAATTCCTCTGTCTGTTCCCTGTTTCCAGCCGTGGGCTAATAATTAACGTCCGAGAACATTACTAAGTTCAAGCCATGCTCATGCCTGTATATATAAGTACAATAGTCACGACTGCAAAATCGATGTGCAAATATTGCAGAGGTGCATTTGGATGCTATTAGAATCCTCGTTCCAAATTCCAAATTTCTTAAATATTATTATAAATATATTTCTTAAATATATTATCTTTAAAGTGTTAGTTACATCATGCAAATTGTGACATTGGCATGAAAAGGAACAAAATCCCTGCCAAAGAACAGACAGTTCTGCTTGTTATGTTAGGTTCGGTAATGCTCCTTTGAACAAGAAGTTCTGGGGAAGAACTAATCGCCTACTTTCCTTGATACGACACGAACCGCATAGAAAATAATGTGTCTAACAATTCTTCTATTGTTGCACCTGTATTCGTTGCGGCAGTAACGCTGTTACCGAGGAGCGACCTCCGTAGTCTAGAGGTAACGTTCCCACCTCATGACTCGTGGTACGCTGGTTCAAACCCGGCGGAGGTCGTCGAATTTTTAAGGGCGGAAAAATTCAGGGAAGAAGTCCTCCGGGAGGGACTTTAAGCCATGTGTCCCGTGTCGTAGCTTTACGGCACGTAAAAGAACCTCGTATCTCCAAAGGAGGTCACTGAGCCAAATTCAAGGACGTTTCCCGCCCAACAGTAGTCTCTAATGCCTCTCATAGATGGGGGAAGCATTATAGATACCGCCAAGTCAGTAGACAACTCGCTGGCTCGGTCGGGACTGATGGTACGCACCAATATCGGTAGGGTATAGAGACTGGTAAAATATCATAGAGGGAAGCACAATAGATCAAACTGGTCGCGGTGCATGGGGTAACCCACCCTCTCCAATAACTAACTAACTAACTAACCCTTTTACCGAGCCGTTGCCTAGCAACGATAAGCGGGTACACATAGAGACACAGACTGATGAGAGGGATTTATGAAGTACGCTGTTGAGATGGGCTCAGGTTATATACATACCAAGTTTCGTAAAGTTAGGTTAAGGCATTCGAAAATTAATATGAGGGGGATTCACAGACACACATACACACAGACATCATGGAGATCGCATAAGCCTACTTTAGGATAGTGGGCTAATAAATCGCTGTGGAAATAGGTAAATACAGAAGTCCAGATTGTGACTAAATGACTTGCTTGGAACTGGAGCTGAGTATTTCAGCTTGAGGTTACGCCTTTCTGGGCCAGTGAAATGTAACACAATTTACAGTAGAACTTGCAAGTGATAACCCGATACTTCACAAGAAAATCCTGCCGCTTTCGCTCCCACTGCTCTTGACAGTAGCTCCAACTCTGTCTGTGTCATTAGCGGCCAGAGAGAATCTGCGTGCGACACTTGACAAGAGGGTTCAAGAGGGAGTGAAAAGCTAATTGTTAAGCAAAGCATGCTAATGAATTTTCTTTTCTTGTTAGTTTTCCCTACATATATCGAGCAGAATTGGTATAATCCGTACACAGGAGATTTCCGGACCTAAATATCTCGTGTTGTCCAAACGTAGGCTCATCCTACCAACCCATACGGAATATTCAACAAATTACCCTGAGCAACATATGTGCAGCTAGTTTTAATATTAAAAGATTCTGCTGTTTGGCCATACACTGTAATGATATGCTGCTTATGATTCTCTGAATTAGACAGAATAATATCTTAAATGGAGACACATTACATTCTCTGAGGAAAATTGTAATGTTTAAACCTAATTTAGATGAACTGTAAGATTCGAAGTTTTGTTCTAATAATATGTAATGACGTTCTTTCAGTTGCTGAAGATATTTTCACGCGTTAGTGATTAACGTGGACTTTGGTTTGGCAATTGGATTTATTAAACTGTTGAAACTCGAAGTAACTCTAACAGCCTCACTGATTTATACACTTTACAAATCAGTACGGCACATACCAAGTCTTCCCATTGTCCTGTGTATCCAACAGCCGTTGTCTGGTAACGAATTACTACAGTGGCCTCTTCTGCCGTCTCACAGGTAAGTCATGGCGGCAATTGCTCAGGACGGCGACTGACAATCAACTGCCTCACGGCCAGTTGGACCGATGTATTACTGCGGTTCTCGCCAGCACAGTCATTCATGGCTTCAGGTCTCCTCGAGATCCGTGACCAAATATTTTATTCTTTCCTAGACACGTGGGTGTTTAAAAAAGAGGCCTTCTCTACGACGAGAGGAGGGATCGGTCTTTCTATGTAGGCACTACGTTTATTGCACCGTAGTTTCAGCACGAGTGTATCCGCGGAGACACGACCTTTGATACAACATGGCACATTGGCCTGATATACTATAAATTATCTACATTTCAGTTTTCGATAAGTCTAATCAAGCTTATTAGCTCTTTCCTTTTTTCAGAGAAAATTCAAAGTTCCAGTCGAAGGTGAAATGTCTACACCAAGGGATATACAAGCAGGAGTGCCACAAGTTTCTGTTCTCTTCCCTCACACTGTAAAGTCTATATACAAACGATACGCCCCAAGCACCTGGTGTCTATATAGGTCTCTTTGCTGACGACACCAGTATATGTGTGACAGATCGCAAGGAGGGCTGTGTTCTCAGAAAGCTGCAGCGAGGTCTCAGTGCTATTGAGACCTGATGTGAGCCCTGGAACATAAAAACCAATGAAGATCAAACTCAGGCAATCTACTTTTCTCATAGATTTAGGCCCCCCAGACTCATCTTACATTGAATGGGCAGAATATCCCCTTTGTGAAATATGTAAAATACATGGGCGTAATCTTCGATAAGAGGATTGCGCGGAGAGGTCACATAGAAATGAGTGAAGCCAAGGCCTTCAGAACATTTATTAGAATCTACTCCCTATTCAAAAGTGAGCGTTTAAACGCATATATTAAACTAACCCTCTATAAGGCACTGATCAGATCAGTAATGACTTACGCTTGTCCCGCCTGGGAATTAGCTGCAGACACCTACCTCCTAAAATTGCAGCGTATGCAAAACAAGGTTTTGTGCACCATTGGAAATTTTCCAAGGTGCACACCAGTCCGCGACTTGCACACAGCTTTCAACTTTCCATATGTATACGATTATATAACAAAATTGTGCAGGCGACAAGCAGAAGTCATACAAAATCATGAGAATGAACATGTTCGCGGTATAGGACAAGGTGAAGCCAGACACAGAAAATATAAGAGGTTTCAACTTGGCGGTGGTCAAGCTTACGACCGTTCAAACGACCAAGTTTTCGTTGTAGCATAAGATATGTAAGTTAGGCATGATCTGCTCTGTAAAGCCTGTACTGACAGAGGACTTGTGTGTAGTGCAAAAGGAAGAATTTTCGATAACTTGTTATATGTACGAAATACAATATATACTTGACGAAAGGTCAAGTGTATTCATAAGGGACAAACCAATCTTCTCGTCAGAGCGGATGCTACATAAGGACTATTAGCGCAAGAATTCAGGTGAAAAAAAGAAATCTCTGGTCGTGGGCCTCAAGGGGCTGACCCCAAGACGAACTGATTGGCGGTAAACCGCCAGTCGTAAAGTAACTCTGACTCTGACTATAAAGAAGTGTGGTATGGGTGTTGGAAGCAGTAATATTGTTGGTACTATACTATTAGTCTTCAATTCTTCAAACTCAAGTTCGTCTGTGTATACTGTGCAACTATAATAAATATTATAGAACAGTTCAACAAGTGATTGTCTCTTCATGTAACGACATCCCACAATATACTTCAGAAGTAGGAAATTTCGTGCAGGATAAGGGAAAACGTAACTATTGGCACTACTGCGACCAGTATTTAGGGCGTTTAATGGTGGTATCAGGGATACGAAGTAGAGTTTTGTCTTAAATGTGAAGGCAGTAGTACTGTTGTGTGGTCTGATCATGCTTATGTATGAGTTATCAAAATGTGAGAAAAGTGTTACATGAATATTATATGCTACAGTGTCTTCTAATAATTGGTGCACCATGTAGCGAATCTATCTATTCGTAGTAGAAGTATACCGCAGCAGTGGGCCTGGGAGAATATTTATAAACCTTGTATCACCCACAGAAATTGCTATTAATCATGTTTGAGAATATAAATTGGTCGGAATTATTTCCAACAAAGCTGAGTGCTGTCATTTTTGTATCATACATGGTTCTTTTCATCAATCAAGGTTAGTATTTCATAATGATTATAAATCAGCGTTATTGTACGTGATTGTAATGGGTTTGATACTCTGTGTTATTCTGTAACTTACAACATTAGTACTCATTTCTTTATGCAGTTAATATAAATGTCAGGATGTAATTGAATGTCGCGATATTTGTAGTGACCAATAGCTACTGTTCTGTACTGAGGAGCTGATTATTAAGTAGCAGTACATATTTAATAAATAGCTGAGAAACCGAATGAGTTCTTGAAGAAAGTACATTAAGTTTCCTGCCATTCTGAATTTGGTTAATCACAGTAAAATAATATTTACCAGAACTGCCATCTGTAATTGTAAACATTCTTCTATTATGTTACATACAACAGTCAGGATACTTAAACAGTTTCCGACAAGACCAACAGTGATTCAGTCATCAGTTGACTTGGAAGCATGATCCATTTAGTGTGACCCATATTTTGGTTTACAAATTTACACTGTAAGTAATTAACTGTGATAGCAAAGACTGTGTCAACAGGTTAGTGTGTACAACATAGGTGGGAGGTGATAAGCATATGCAAAGTATTAGCTAAAATACATGAAGGGAGGAGACAACCAGAGAGACTTAGGCATAGATGGGAAGGTGATATTAAAACTGACGTAAAAGAATAATGGTGAGAAGTTGTGGACTTGATTCAGTGATATCAAGAAGCAGTGCGTTTGGTGGGCTCATGCAAACACGATGGGGTTAATAAAAGATGGGGACTTCTTCGAGAAAGTCAGAATATAACAGTCAACTTCTGAATTTTTGGGGGCAGTTGTGCAACCTGATTAGTTTTAGTACCTTGGAAATTATCAGTCATCTAGGTTTTACACTCAAGTGCAAAAAGTCATGGGATAGCAGTATGTAAATTTATTTTTAAGTGGCACCACCGTCCCTTGATGGCTTGAGAATGCCCAGAGCAGTAGCAGCTGTGAGGTATTCTCTCATGAGTCAGGTTGAACACTGGCCAGTCTGCTCATGGCAAGCTGATGTGAATTATCGGAATTTGAACGGGGCATGATAGTGGGTGCCAGGCAGATGGGACATTCCATTTCCGAAGTTGTGCGCTCATTCAACATTCCTAGATCCACCGTGTCACGTGTGTACCGGGAATACCTTGTGTAAGGCATTTCCACCCACCGTGGACAGCGCATTGGCCGACCACGGTTGCTTAATGATCGTGACCAGCGACAACTAGCTAGATTGGTCCGTGGTAACAGACAAGTGACACTGGCTGAAATCACATCCACATTCAATGCAGGAGGTACCAGATGCATATCCAGCAGGTCGGTGCAGCATTCTTTAGCTTCCATGGGATATGGGAGCAGAAGACCGACCAGAGTGCCTCTGTTAACACCACGACACCGAACACAGCGCCTCACCTGGGCTTGTGACGTTGCTAATTGGACCCTGGAGGATTGGCAACATGTGGCATGGTCTGATGAGTCATGGTACCAGTTGTTTCGGGCAGATGGTAGGGTTAGGGTGTGGCACAGACCCCATGAGTCCATGGACCCCAGTTGTCAACAAGGCACCGTGCAGGCTGATGGTGGTTCCATACTGGTGTGGGGTGTGTTCACGTGGCATGAGTTGGGTCCACTCATCCACCTAAACACGTCATTGACCAGTGACCACTACATTACACTGCTTGGTGACCATTTGCAGCCCTTCATGGACTTCATATACCCCCACAACGATGGGATATTCCAGCAGGACAGTGCACCGTGTCATCAGGCCAGAGTTGTCAGAATTGGTTCAAGGAGCATTCTGGAGAGTTCCGACGAATGGTGTGGCCACCATGTTCGCCCGACATGAACCCAATCGAGCATTCATGGGACATGGTGGAGAGGTCCATTCGCACCCAAAATCCTGCACCTACAAATACCAAGGAGCTGTGGGCGGCTATCCAGACGGCATGGCTCAACATGTCTCCAGAAGTCTTCCATCCACTTTTGGAATCGATGCCACGTCAAGTTGCTGCACTTTACCAGGCTATAGGGGGTCCTACACAATACTAGGTATCTATCCCATGACTTTTCGCACTTCAGCGTATACTAGAAATTAAACTTGTTCTGTTTACATTTTTAGGCAAAAGTGAGATCTAATCCAAGGGGTCCTCTGGAATAGAGTGCATCATTGGAAAAAATTATCTCTGCAAGGAGGACCCTGTTGCATGGATGTAGTTACTTATTTAACTGTATCAGTGTATATAACTTTGAATTAGTTTGTTTCTTTTAACAGGTATATTTGTGACAGCATCACAAAGCTCAAACAGTGCATACGGCTACAATACAGTGACTGTTGTTCTGTTAACGGAAGTTGTCAAGTTGTTTGTCTCTGTAGCACTCTACTGTAAAGAGTAAGTACTTCACAGTTTTCATACAGTGTTTAACCCTTTCTGTCTTCTGTCACTTAGAAACAGCATTCTCCTTGAATATGAATTCAACTGAAACATTAGTAAAAACATTCTTCTACCCTCTTTACGAAGTTCAAACTGTTATTTGTGATTGTATGCATCCCATGAAACTACATCAAAAGTAGATTTTTAAAATGGTTCAGATGACAGGGAATAAGGCATTAAAGATGGAACAAGATAACTTCGGGTGAAGCACATCTCAGTTCATTGAAACCCCCATTTGACGTTCTGTGATTTGGGGGAACATCCCACATCATCTCGCATTTGTGCAACGCTCGCTATTCAGCTCACTTTTCACCATCACGCGCACTAACCAATCACATTGCTTCAAACGTTCACATTTATATAGCGCTTGCGGCTAGCCCACATCTACATCATTACACGCGCTAGCCAATCAGCGCTCAGCAAATTTTTGCTCCGCCATCGAGCATCGTATAAAAGGAGTAGCTCTGACCCGGCATCTTCAGTGTACGATCAGTCTTCACTCAAGCAACATCTGCCAGCACACTTCGTCGCCAACGCTCGCTCTTCGGGAGTCTTCGGCTTGCGCTGCGCCAGGAATGGCCGCCTCGTCACTCTGCTGGCATGCCCGACTCACTGGGCTGCCTCAACTAGCCGGCAGTCATGTCAGACGCACTGGGCAACTGGCGTTGCTACCGCCTCACCACTCCAGCGACCGTTCTGTGCAAGCAAACCTTTTCCTGATTGCTTCAACAGCTGAGCAACCATCTCCGTGGGGGTGTAATGTGGGAGCTGCAGTGTGTTGACTAATGTTGCGGAGTTAGCTGTCTGAGTGCGAGCGTTGCACAAATGCATGATGATGTGGGATGTTCCCACAGATTTAAGGTATACCCCCATTTAATATTTATATTCAGTGATCTCAGTCAAATAATATAACTGGTACATTCCCTCATTTGATTTTTCTCAGTTTTATGGTTAAATTCACTAATCCCCAAAGGAACCTTAAATGGGGGGGGGGG